>NW_022631379.1:0-109650 GCF_010015895.1 Lontra canadensis
CAAAAACATTTTTATAATACTTGAAAATTCCCCCCCAAAGAAAAAAATCTTTGAATCTGTCATTTGGTTGAGTTTTATGTCTTTATATTTTCTAGAGTCAACAAGTAGCAATTTTCTTTACCATAATGCCTTGACAATTTTTAATACCTATATTTTTAAATATCCTGCAGAAGAGATCTGAATATAGAAAGTCATAATAAATAATTAGGGTTGTATGCTTAAGACCTCATTCACTCAACAGGAAATTATTTCATCCAGTTTCATATGTACATAATACTAACTTTAAATTGTACTTCTAGTGAAAAGAGTGAGAGTTCTCTAATAGAGAAAAGAATATATCTATAAAGGTAATAACTCTGGTCCTAAAAGACCAAATTTCCTATAATTAGCATTTAACTAAATGCTACTGTGAATTAATTATAGATTGGAAGAAATTAATAGTATGTATAATACTGGTCACAAGCTAATTTTGAAGTCTGTTACTAATTAAAAACAGTGTTACTTGTACAATTAGAAGTTAAACACTACAGATTTGCTCTAATTGGGAAGATCCAAGAAGAGTCCTTGCCTGGATGTGGTATAGGACTGAAACATCCTTATGGAAGCTGGTAATGCAGTCTTGCTGCCTTAGGGAGTGTGAAGAAACAGCAGGACTCTGGCTAGGAGCTGGAAGATACAAGTTAAAAGCATAGAAGTATGTTAGGGAATTGAAACTTGATGTTCCAGAGGCAGAGGTTAGGCAAACACTCACTGGCAAAGTTACAATAAGAGTTAAACATAAAAACATATTCTACAAACCTTAGTAATCAAAACCAGGTCTGAACCTTTGCCATTTCTTTGACCCCAATTACACCACACCTGTAACTGAACCCATGTAAACTAGACATATGAAAACTGCTAATTTATCCAAGGAACTTAACCCACATGATGTGAACATTGTTGACAGCACTGTGGTGTGTGGTTTCTAACCAAACTGTGAATGTATTTGCTGCTATTTTATTTCTGCAACTTTAACTAAAAGTTAAAACTCTTAACTTTTTTATTGCACTGTTTTTTTTTTATAGAAATGTATGAGAGAATGATGATTTCTTGACCCTCAGGCCTGGGATTCAAATGAGAAAAGTTGCTGGTCATTTGCATGGGTTTTAATCTTTCCTATAGATGTCTGGTCGTTTGCCCCATCTTTATTGTTCTCCTGCAATGTGAAAGACAGGGGTTTGTAGATGCTATAATGCAGGCAATGTCAGATTTTGACTAAACCCTCATAGACCTGCACTTCCTGAAGAGGTTGTCAGAAAATCTCACTTTAGCTGAAGGAGGTATCTTGGAGTCTAAGGCATCCCCTGGGCTCTAGCCCCAGGTATTTAGGCTTAGATTTTGAATCTTCCTTGAACTCTGAAAATGATGGAAAAGTGTTAACTGAAGAAAGAGTTATCTATTTTTACCTTTGGAAGGTCCTCAGGGGCTTCCCTAGAATCAGGGAGTAGAATTAACTTGATGAATCGGAAGGGAGGCTCCTACCTGTGGAGGAGAACTGGCTGGCCCAGCCTTGAAGACAGACCTTGAAATTGCTTTGTGCTGTGAAGCTGAATCTCAGTCTACACTTAGGAACTTAGCTTCAGATTTCGTTTCAGGAGCGATCTGCAATTACATGCATCTTACAAACTAAACAGTTGGGAAGTGTTGTCTGTCTGCTTAGGCTGCTGTAACAAAATACTGCAGACTGGGTGGCTTAAACGAAAGAGGTTATTTCTCATGTTTCTAGAGGCTGGGAAGCCTAAGATCAAGGCACTGGCAGATTCATTTCCTGATGCGAGCTTTCTGCCCTGCAGATGAAAGCTTCCTCACTGTGTCCTCACATGCCAGGGGTAGAAAGCAACAAAACTCTCAGAGTCTCTTCTTATAAGGTCACTAATCCCATCATGAGGACACCATCCTCATGACTTCTATACAAAATTGTCTTCCAAAGACTGTGTCTCCAAATACCATGATAAGGGTGGTTAGGAGTTCAACATTGGAATTGCGCAGGGGGTGGGGGGGGACGGTGCACAATTCACAATTGTGTTGGTAACAATTCAGTTGGTAACAGTTGGTCACAATTCAGTTGGTAACAGGAAGCCATCCCAGATTTTTAAGTTTATGGTATCTGAATTCTATGATACTTTACTTTGCAAACAGTCCTACATAAAGTTGAAGAAGAGATGTATGAACAGTTCTATCAGGGTGAGTCTCAAATGTAGCTCATGCTTGGGCATAATTTTAGCTAAAACTCATGTGATATTAAATTTAACAAAAGCTACTCTCAGTAAAGCACAAAAGGAACTCAATGCTAGGGTTTCTATAATTCATTTTCACCTAGCCTATGAACAGAAAAATACAGTACCTTTTCCATCAAGATAGAATTTTAAAACAGAGCATTTTGGGGGTGTCTGGGTGACTCAAATCAGTGAAGTATCTGCCTTCACCTCAGGTCATGAGCCCAGGACCCTGGGATCAAGTCCTACATTGAGACTTGCGTGGGGCTCCCTGCTCGGCGGGAAGCTTGCCTCTCTCTCCTGCTCCCCCTGCTTCTACTCTACCTGTCTCTCTCTCTATCCAATAAATAAACTCTTTAAAATTCTTTTTTTTTTTTAAGAACATTTTGTACTTACCATTAATTAATTTCCTTGAAGAGAAAAAAAACGAAGCTCCTTTTTTTCATGGTCCTCCTCAACCTATCTTCAGAATAAAAGGATTTCCTAACTTAGAAGATTTGCTATTTTTATAAAGACAGTTAGAAATTTATTTTGAGGTTCCTTTATAATTTTTTAGGTCTTTGAAAGCTCTACAGGAAATGGGGGAATTTGCAACATAATATAACCAGACTAAACAACCAAGACAGGTTTAGTTTAGTCCAGATACTGTCCGGGACAGATGCTGTGGGAGCTGAGAAAATCAGTAAGATGCAGACCCTGCCTGGGACGCGTCCCCAAGGCAAACACAGAGAAGGGCCCTCACTTCTAGGAAGAGGATACCACAGTAGCTGAAATAGGACACAGAAGTGTGTCAGGGCACTGTGTTTGAAAATGGCAAACAGAAATGGTTTCAAAAGCAGCCTTTCCTGGATTGGTGAAGAGAAGGAGAAAAAAAAAAAAAACTGAAGAGATCAAAAAAATGTTTGATATAAGACCAGTATGCCTTAATAAGAAATTATCCCTCATAGACTATATTTAATTAAAGAAAGCAATTTAAAATACATGTATTTTTCTTTCATGCAATCAGAGCAAACACAACAGAGAACAAGTTAATTCAAGAGTATTAAATTATATGTTGTCATTGAAAACAATTACTCATAGACATATTTAAAAGGAAAGCTATGTGTCAGGCAAGAAACATATTGGACTATTTTTTTTTTCTTTTCAAACATCACTTACTACTTATTAGCCATAAAATATTGAAACGGTTTCAGATGTATTGTAATTAAAATGATGAAGTGCCTGGCATAGTACCTAGGGCATAGTAGATACTTAGTTAGTTTTAGTCTTTTCCGCTATTGGGACAAGTCTGGGGGCGGGGGGTGGGGGGCAGACATAAGGGAATGGTGGGAAAGGGAGGTCAAGGTTCTTTATTAATACAAATTATTTCCCACACTGGTCTTTTCCTTTGAGACAGGAGCTGATGCACAGTTCTTATATATCAACTGTAGCAGCCATTTCACTTACAGATTCGATGTGCTCTCTGGAGAGACAAAACTTTCTAAATAAAGAGTGTGAGGCATACACATAAGGCTAATGAACTTAAGGCTAAGGAGCAACCCCCTTCTGAGAGGATATATGTACCTGTATATATGTACTTGGATATATATCTCCTCAGAGAATACAGATTCCAATATAACAATTTTATAATATCCAACCACTCATGTGTCAAAGAAAAAAAATGTTACATCCACGCTACTTTTAATATAATTTTTTTTCATTACTAGGTCTTTTTAGTTCATGGGGAATAAAGTCTAATTTTTCAATAGGCCTTTTAATAGACTGTTTGAGTAATTTTCCAAACTCATGTTATTATTTAAATATGCATAAGAACCAGAATAAGTTTTCATTCTGAATGAAGTGAAAATGCATAAACTTCTGCTCTATTCAATATTACAGTTTTTAATTTTAGTTCACATAAAAATATATTATAGACCTTTTCTTTTAATACTATAATAATTTTAACTTCTGACAAGAGCTATTTTGCAGTGTTTCTTTACAGAATAGAAACAATAAATTTTAAATAAATTTATTTTAAGAATAAAATTTTAAAATAAATTTTAAAATACAATGACTCTTCCTTTTCTAGCACAGAGAAATTTGCTGTAGTATACATTGTCTTTGGTCTGCTGGATTACCAAAATGCTGTGATTTCACCTAGCGACCTATATCTGGCAGAACGAACACACTTATTCTTAATAACTTTATTTTTCAGGAAGCTATAAATCAGACATAAGTGTTTTCCTTAAAACCTTCTTTTAGATGAAGATGCCTTTTGTATGTGAATGGGTATTCTTTTATAAGTTATCCCCTCCCCCGCAAAAAAAAAAAAAACAACCCTGCATAATTTTTTCCCTACTACAGAGAGAAAAGCATCCTAGATTTAGTTAGAGATGGAGTCTCACCTTTTGCCTGAAAAAACAGAACTTTTTAAATAAAAATATATATTCAGTAGATCTCAAATGTGAAATTGAGGTCTTTAAAAAATACATTCAGGGATGCCTGCGTGGCTCAGTTGGTGAAGCCGCTGCCTTTCGCTCAGGTCATGATCCCAGCATCCTGGGATGGAGTCCCACATCAAGCTCCTTGCTCAGTGGGAGCCTGCTTCTCTCTCTGCACCTGCCTGCCACTCTGCCACCTTGTGCTCTCTTTGTCTCTGTCTCTTTCTCTCTCTCTCAATCTCTGACAAATAAATAAATAAATAAATAATCTTAAAAATATATTCAATTTCTGTCCTATGACAGTTTACTATCTTGAGCTAATACGCTCACTGCTGAAGGACTATTTTCCCAAAACATTTTGGTACCGGGGTTATGTTCGAGTAAAAGCATCCACAGAATTTACGGATGGGCCAGACAGTTTCTGAAGCAATTCTATGCTTCTCTTGAATGGGACATGCGCCATTTAAAAAGAGCGTCTCTGTTTATCAGGTATTATAGGATGTGATTTGCTTCCAGCTGTGAGGCAAATCTTGCAATCCAGTTAAAATCAACATGGAGGTTTGTAAAGCAATTAGTGGTGTGCAGGAAAGAGTGCTGGGTTGATCTCTAAATGAGTAAAGATGTTGCTCTCCAGGATAAAAAATACAGAATAATGCACAGATAATGTTTTGAGGGTTTTTTTTTTTTTTTTTTTTTTTACATTTCCCAGTGGGCGTAAGTCTTAATAAATTAACCCAGCACTGGTATGAATGTCCCAGGTACTGCAGAGTTTGTATTTCTAATTTTCATTTGTTGACTGATCTCTCCCTTAGCTTTGTTTTTCTAACACCCAGAGTGGCCAAAGATACTCTTATTTGCTTGAATTCTTCAAAATATGTATGCTTTTAATCTGTTCTCACAAGATGGGACAATTGTTCTTCCTCAATTAGTCTCCTGGTTCTGCATACACACTCTCTACTTAGCATGTGCAAGCCTTAGAGAGAACAACCAGCTCTCCAGCACTGTTCATTATTTGAGTTGTGATAATAATTGCTTCTTTAAAATTGCTCCTGACTTTGTGAATAATAATCCTTTTAAAATTAGCTCTTCTCTTTCTATAGTGCTGGCTTGCATTGCTCTGTATTTTAGCTTTCATTTTTTTCATCATTTATTCGCAAGGCTACCTATCACCTAAAGTAACATTAATCAAAAAAAATTAATCAGTCAAAAACTTAACTGAAGAGTAAATATCTCTGTATAAGAACACTGTCAGGCTAGCTGACTAGATTTCCTCAGAGGCATGCATGGCCCATTCTATTTCTAAAAATTTGTTTTAGCTTAATTACATAATGGCAAGTTTCAATTAAAAAAAATAGAGGTACTTAAATCTGTATTTCCTTAGACGATTCATGTTGAGACAATTAAGAAGGTGCTTGCCATTTTTAGAGGAAATAGGTGATCACGTAACTCAGTTTGTTCTTTTGTTAATTTATTTATACTTGTGAAGTTTGAATCAGTTGCCAAAAGGTAGCATTAAGATTTCAGAATCATAAGAGTGAGTCCTAGCGTGGGTGTACCAACTTTCACTGTGTCCTGATTAGTTTTACCAGTAGAATATGAGGAATCCCATTTGAATGAATTTTGATCCTAATTCTCTACTGAATGAATCTGGTTGAGCTCTTTCTACTTCTCCAGGTTTACTTTAATGTCCTTTGGCAAACAGCCCATTCTCACAGATATGCCAGTTAGAACGTGAAAGTGGAGCCCATTATCCTTTTCAACTGACATGGTTTTTTTAGCACTTGACATAAGTCTCAGGCTCTGCACACATTGCAATTCACCCACTCAGGAAGAGTGAGGCCATCCTCTACAAAGATGAAGTCATGGATGATGGCTATATACGGCTATTATGCTGTGATGTACCCCACAGATTTGTACCCCACAGTGTCTTAGCTCTTGACATCTGCCAAACACAACTTAAAGGCACTACTGCACTCCCTAGCACATGCTACTTATATGTCTTTATTTTCCA
Source organism: Lontra canadensis (assembly GCF_010015895.1). Taxonomy (NCBI): domain Eukaryota; kingdom Metazoa; phylum Chordata; class Mammalia; order Carnivora; family Mustelidae; genus Lontra; species Lontra canadensis. The sequence goes on from NW_022631379.1 coordinate 6,687, forward strand.
GTTGAAAGCAGTCTGAAGACTTCTTACTTGCAAGCCCCACAATAGCTTTCATACCCCCGGCAGGATCTGTTTTGGTTTTTTGTTGTTGTTGTTGTTGTTGTTGTTTGTTTTTTGATTTTCACTGCAGGTGCAGGGAAATAGCATTCAACAGATCCCATCAAGTTTGACATTGACCTCTGCTAGCTACGTAGGAAGGATGCTGGCTCCTTAGGAAATAATGATAGCAGAGTATGGTGGGGAAGAGTGAATGTTTTGGAGCCAGACCTCCCAGGTTGGAATCCAAGCTCCAACAGTTGACTGACACTTAATTACAGACCTAGTACTTAACCTCCCTGTGCCTTAGTTTACTTATTGTGAAATGGGACCTAGTTCCATTGCCTAAGTCAAAGGATTATTGAAGGGGTTAAATAAAATGATGTATGAAAGTCCTCAAAGTACAGCTTGGCACAAAGGAAGCACTTACTAAATATTAGATATTTTTGTTGCTATATGCTACATTATTGTTGTTGTTGTTGTTGTTGTTGTTGTTATTTAAAGTAAAGCAACTTTCATTTCACAAATCCATACAGTTTCATTTAAGCATCTTGAGTACATGGGCACTTCCAAACACATGCATTCACAAAAAAATCGGAATTCTGAACTCAGCATTGATTTTGCAGCTATATTCTCAGACATATACTGATTGTCCCCTTCCTGTTAAAATTGTATTATTTGTAGCATATTCCCCCCAAATTAGATGGTCATGGTTGACATAAATTCTTGGCTCAATCTGATGCAAACTTCTAATCTGAGATGCAGACAAATGCCACAGTTTAAGTCCCAAATCCTAGATATTTACCTCCTCCAATATGTTAATAAAACCAGCAACTCGCACAGACCAGACTTTGCAGAGTTCATAAAGCAGCACAGTCCAGTCAGCAAAAAATTGTTTTAAAAGGCATTCCAATACTTGAATTGTGCTTCTAGGTAAAGGTCAGTAAGACTCTTAAGTCACAACCCACAGCAACGTTTCTCCAAAGCATTTTTTTCCTTCTCACTGTTCTTTCCCGCCTGAACCTCCTGGCTTTTATTTTCTCCTTTCTTTGTAATGTAGATTGATTAAGGTTCTCAAGCCTGGGAACACAGAGGATAAAAACTTAATCTCCTCAGTAAGTGGGAGTGGGGAGGGAGAGGAGGGGCAGGGATAGTAGAGGGGAGAGGGCACAGGCATAGGACAGTCACACATATGTTAATGAATTTGGTATTGAAATCAACTTGGCAAACCACCAAAGATAAAATGTAAAACCAGAGAGTTTATGAATTGTAAATCTACTTAAAACCACTTTTTTGAAACATAAGGATGACTCAGTTTCTCGGGATGTTTCGAGCATTTACTATGTGTTAGAAATTAGGAAGATTTGGTCTCTTTTTTTCAGTTAGATCATAATACAATGGGAAAAACTCCCAAGTAAAACATTTAAGTAATTTGATGATAGCATTATTCACAGGGTGATATGAAAGTGTGAGCCAAATGCCATCTTGTGGTCTCTATTTTAAGTGGCAGACTGGGTGGGGGGGGGGTGTGTGTGTGCAAAAGCTTTCTTGAGGTGACTCTGAAAGTAACTATCTTTGTCATTTATTTCAGAGTGTTGTTTCATGTTCTTAGAGATCCTATGATTTCTATTTGATTTGGCTTGAGCTGTTTCAGTTTTTTGTTTCTGCCTTTTTTTTTAAAGATTTTATTTATTTCTTTTAGAGAGAGAGAGAGAGGACTTAAGCAAGGAAGAACAGGGGGAGAGGGAGAGAGAATCTCAGGCAGACTTTGCACCGAGTGCAGAGCCCAGTCCGGGGCTTGATCTCAGGACCCTGAGCCCCACATCAGGCTCTCTGCTCAGCAGGGAGCCTGCTTCTCCCTCTCTCTCTTCTCTCTGCCTGCCTCCCTGCCTACTTGTGATCTGTCTCTCTGTCAAATAAATAAAAAAATAAAATCTTAAAAAAAAAAAAAAAAGAGTCTGCAGCTTAACCAACTGTACCACCCAGGAGCCCCTTGTTTCTACCTTTTAACTCAGTCATAGTATACTGTTTGCTCATGTGGTGTTTTCTTAATTTGTGATGAACTCACATGAAAGGACCATCTTTTTCACAAGAATTGTTGATTGTCCAGACATATGATGCTCTAGTACGACATTGTTCCCCAGATCACATTATAGATTAAATTTACCTCCCTGGGTTGGCATATACATCAAGCCATCATGTGTGGCATTGTTTCTAAGGAACACTTGTTCCCAACTGAAGAAAATTCCACTTAGAAGGGAGTGGTGGAGACCCTAAATCTGGAACGGCAAGTCTTCTTATCTTGTTCTCTCTTTGCATCATGCTAATTACCATGTGCAAGAAGCCTGTTTTGCTCTGCTTTATAATCTGCTAGTTTTATCCAAGATATACGGCTGCATATTTTCTTGTATTTTCCACTTAATGCACTGAAATTTAAAAAAAATAGTATTTTATTTTGCTGTGGGTTATTACCGAGGTGCTGAATTTAGTTTGTCCTCTGTGCCCTTAGTTGCCTTGTATGCTGGCTTTAAGTTTATTTACTTACTTTGAACTGTGGATGGTGAGAGAAATGAATTGACACAGGTGACTTCTCATCACAGAAAATACAACAGCTGTTGCTAATAAAAATGGTCAAGTAAGCCTCAGGCAAAATAAGACTCCACCCCCAGCAAAAATGGAAGTGAAGAACATGCTGACATTAATAGGAAAAAGGGATATAAACTCATTCAAAGAATATAGCAAAGGAAACCCTGAATATTCCTGGAGAATTCAAAAGAGACAGTCACAAATTCAGTCAAAATGTGTGGTATGCCTCTTTAAAAACTAACCAGGCTTGCAAAACATGGACTTTGTAAGAATCTTGCCATTTTTGCAATTTGCCAAATTCATTAAAGGAAATAAACAAATTAATATACAACTTTAAGTTGTGCACATGTTAACATGGAAATTAACAATGACTACAAAGGGCTTTCAGAGAGTGTCATCTCCTCATAAAGATTTCATTTTCCTGTCCCAAACTCTTAGATCAATCTCTCTATTTATGTAACACATTTAGCATTTATGCTTCTCCATTTTATCTTCGTTTATTTTATTGGATGTCATTAGAATGTAAACCCCAGTAGGACAGGGACCATGTCTATTTTGTTTAGCTTTCAATGTCCACCTCTAGAAAATGTCTGACACATAGGATATATCAGTCAAAACTTATTAAAAGAATGAATAAATCAACGTATAATTCAGTGGACCCTGGGACACCTTCATGGCTGCATATAATGGCATGATATAAAGGATAAAAATGAATGTAGTAATTTCAGATTCTGAATGCATGGACAGAAGATGTTCAATAGGCAGAACTCAGAGGATCTAGATTCTGTAGTAAAGAGAAGGGATGGTGGATTTCCATGAGGTCAGTCAGTCACTAGAAGCCATTTTATAACATAATTCACAGATGAAACTATGGAAACAAAGTCAGTACCCACCAAATAGTTGATGAGTTTGCTCACAGGAGAAAGGGAATTTCATTTATGTTAGGTACCTATTGTAAAACCTGTGGCTTATTTTAGGAATGCTGATGTAATTGGCCTTAATTGGAACTGTAATTGGAACTTTGAGAGAAGTTTCACAAAGAGATAAATATATATCTAACCCCAACACATGGATAATGATGCAGGCAGGCTGAGTTTGAGGCCCAGAGAAGGGTCCCACAGACCAGCCAAGAGAATCCTTGGCTTCATGAAGGACAGAAATCGAATGCAAGCCATGAAAGTGAGAACAGAGTTTACTGAACAGTCTAAGTGACAGAGAATAGTGGACACAGTGGGAGACACAGAAAAGAAAGGGAGCGGGTCTTGTTATTGCTTGGGGCAAGGGGTTTGCATTAGAAAAAGGTCTAGGGTACATGTTCCTCCAGGAGTCCAGGGTAGGATCCAATCAAAGGTGAGTATCAGGTGAATGACAGAGTATTCCATACCAAAGGTAGGGGTATCGATGCCAGCCTTAGCCGAGGTGTGTTTGAAGCTAATGTTCTAGAGAATGTTTGGGATCTGCTCTTCTTAGGTGTTATCAGGTGTTTGGGGCCTAGGACCAAACTCAGAGAATGATTCACTTTTTTGCTTCCCCCTCGACATGAGAACATAGCTTCTTTGGCTTATTCAGGGGCAAAATATGGAGCTCAAGTAAATGGGGCTTAGCAGAAAAACAGCAGAGAAGGAACTTTTCTCAAAATGGAGTCACTTCAGCTTCTCTGCTTCAGTTAGAAATGTAAATTTTTTGGGCACCTGGCTGGCTCAGTGGGTTAAGCCTCTGCCTTCAGCTCAGGTCATGATCCCAGAGTCCTGGGATGGAGTCCCACATCGGGCTTTCTGCTCAGCAGGGAGCTTGCTTCCCACCCACCCCCATCTCTCTGCCTACTTGTGATCTCTCTCTCTGTCAAATAAATAAATAAAATCTTAAAAAAAAAAAGAAAGAAACATAAATTTTTTCCAAGGGTTTCCTGGTGAGAGGAAAGAAGGAAGCATTCACACATCAAACCACAAAATGCTCCAAACATGCCTGTTTTAGCCTTTTCTCTTATTTACAAAATGTCTTCAGTCATTGAGTGCTGCCACAAATCTCTCTCTCCCTCTCTGCCTCATAAACATGTTTTTTTTTTCTTCTTTGACCCACATTCTAATCCTCTTATATCTTTCTTCTACCTCTTATCATCAGGTTTTTCTAATTCTTTTTTTTTTCCTTTCTTCAGCTCTTAAGATGGAAAAATACAGCTATCTCTCCCCACCGCAGTTTTTGTCTGCACCCATCGCCTCGCTTAGCAAAATAGTTTTCCTCAGAATTCATCCTTCTTAAAAGGCCTGAGAAAAGGAAGAGGAAATTACAAATGTTGAGAAAAATAATGTAAATGCTCTCCTGCCACATAAGAAAACCACAGGTATTATAGAAAGTGTCCTAGAGGAAATCACCAGCAATCTCACCTTGCAATCTCTAGATACTTAAACTTTGTTGCAGAACAGGGCACGAAGGATTCTTTGTATCCGGGCTGCTTAGTCAGCTGGAAGAATTTACAAAGAGGAAATTTTGAATGGCAGATGCGTATCTAAGCGATTAATGGGTAGGGAAGAGTTTAAAGTTGCCTCGACTTTTTTGAGAAAAATATGGTGTCCTTAAGATAACTGAGATTAGTTATTAGCTGGTTATTAAAGGGAGGGACAGTTTTTACTGTGACAATAAGTCAAATGAGGTAAAAGAGGAACTGATTTGAACACTCGTTCCTGAGGAAGTTGGACTAAATGCTAGAATAGCCATGATATTCTTCAGGACCTTAATAAAGAGTTGTATTCAGTGCTGAGCAGACCCCAATCCCTTGCATTAATGAGAAAACGAAGACCAGTTTCAGGAAGAGGTACAACAGTGGCGGTAATAGTCCCTTCAGGCTCCTATAACAAAATACCACAGACTGGTTGGCTTATAAACAGAAACTTAAATCTTTCAGGCCTGGAGTCTGGGGATCCAAGATCAGGGTGCCCACATGTTAGGTGAGGGCCTTCCTCCAAATGGCAAGCTTTCTGTTTTATCCTCACATGGCAAAGGAGCAAGGCTCTCTTGGAGTCTCCTTTATAAGGGCACTAATCCCAAGTAATGAGGATAGATACCTAGCCCCTAGCCTTCCCCATCCCCAACCTGCTAACACCATCACCTTTGGGAGTGAGGATTTCACTATTTGAATTTTGGGAGGACACAAATATTCATACCATCTTATGGGGCAGCTCAGACTAGTTGACAGTTGGCAAAATTGCCACTTGCACTGACCAGGTAAATCTGGTTATCTGCATAGCCGTTGCGTTTTTGTTTTGTTTTTGTTTTCTGGATTATTTTTCCCAAGGTCAGTGTAATTTCTCATTCAAAAAGAAATGTTCACTTTTCAAAAATTCTTCACATGTGTCCTGGCCAAGAATGTGGTACTGAGAGTAGAACTTTCAAGATTCATTACAAAAAATGCATGTGGTTATTCATATCAGTTATATTAACATTTTTATACAGCACTAAATTATAATTGATATTATTGAATTAACACTAAAATCCAAGCACCTTTAATTTTTCTAAGTATCTTTGACTTTCAAATATTTGTAATTTTTCAGATCTTCTGGCTGTTCTTGCTACATTTTTGTTCTTTTATCTGCTTTCAAACTGCCATCATTTTTATTTTGTCATTAGGTACCTGGTTATTTATATATATAATGTATATATAATGTGTATAATTCTTTTCTTCTGAAATGCACTTTTTTTTTCTTTAATTTGAGGGAGAGAATGAGAGAGAGAGTGCATGAGAAGAGGGAATGTCAGAGGGTAAGGTAGACTTCCTGCTGAGTTGGGAGACCAATGGGGAACCCAATGCATGCGGGACCTGATGCAGACATGGTCCTAGGACTTCAGGATCATGACCAAGCAGATGGCCCTCACTCAGCCCATTAAGCCATTCAGGCGCCCCTCTTCTGAAATGTACTTTTAAATGTATTGCAGCTTAGACAGTATTTTTACTATGCCCATTAGAAATGATTTTAAAATGATAATGTCATCTAAATGGAAACAAAATGTACTCTTTTATAAGTAAAATGCTTGTGTTTCAAAACAAGCCTGGGCGGCTCAGTGGGTTAAAGCCTTTGCCTTCGCCTCAGGTCATGGTCTCAGGGTCCTGGGATCGAGCCCTGCATCGAGCCCTGCATCGAGCCCTGCATCGAGCTCTCCGCTCAGCGGGGAGCCTGCTTCCTCCTCTCTCCCTGCCTGCCTCTCTCTGACTACTTGTCATCTCTGTCTATGAAATAAATAAATAAAATCTTTAAAAAAAAAAGAAAGCAAGCAATTTGTGAAATGAATTTTGTCTAGAAGTTCTCTCTTTCTCATGCATACACACATACATAGACTTTAATATAGTTCTCCCCAATCCCTTTGAAAGCCATAAATAAAAATAGATGTTAAAAATTACTTTTATGAGGTGCCTGGGTGGCTCAGCAGGTTAAGCTTCTGCCTTCGGCTCAGGTCATGATCTCAGCATCCTGGGATCAAGCCTCGAATTGGGCTCTCTGATCAGCAGGGAGTCTGCTTCCCCCTCTCTGCCTGCCTCTCTGTCTACTTGCGATCTCTGTCTGTCAAATAAATAAATAAGATCTTTAAAAAAAATTACTTTTACATCAAAGGATACATTCAGATCATAGTAAAAATTCACTAAAGCAAGTATCATCATTCCCCAAATATATTTTATGATTGATATATTCTCTTATTCAATAAATATTTATTGCACACCTATCACATAAAATGTCATTCTCTTATATTTGAGTACCTTGATAATTTTAATAAACTTAAAATTTGACATTAGGACACCAGATGAGGGGGTACCTAGCTGGCTCAGTCAGTAGAGCATGCAAATCTCAATCTCAGGCTTGTAAGTTTGAGCCCCATGTTGGGTGCAGAGATTATTTAGAAATAAAATCTTTAAAAAAAAAGAATTTATTATTTATTAATAGTCCTTATTAATTCTCTTCCTGGTGGGGTGTTCAATAAACATTTTGTATGAGCTATTGTCTATATGATTTAAAAAAATACACTAGTTAAATGCCCTCAATTTGTATATGCTTATAATTTGTCAGTGTATTACCATTTTTATGAATTTAACGAGCCAGAATTTAGTATACATTTATTTTAGAGCTTTTTTACTTAGTTGAAACAACATCAATCTGTTTATTTCCATTGAGTTCAATGTTAAAGTCCAGGAAAGACACACATTTTTGTTCTTCAAAAGTCAAATCATTCATTATTAATTGAAGTCAGATGTTTATTTTCTATAATTATAGTTTTGGTAAATGAATGAACAAGAGAAGTTACATGGTTAGAAGTTCTTTAAAACATCTGTCTTTTTAGAAAGATATTATTTATAATCTTAACTCATTTACTTGGACTCTTACCATTTCTCTGGAGAGAGATAAATAGCTTTTATATGAAATTCATTTTGTCCTTTGCAATTTCAGGAATTTAACAGTTAATGGAGTTTAAAAAGAATATAGAGCCTGAGGGAAAACAGAAAGATTTTTTTAGGTTAAACTTATTAATAATATTTTGATGTAAGATACTGTTTTCCAAAATTACTTTCTTGTCATCATTATAGATGTCTTTGTTTATTGAACCATAGTCTTAGCATACGATCATTCTACATTTATATTAATCACATGTGTACATATAAAATCATCTGTACATAAAGATTTAAATCTTATTTTTCAGTTATAAAAATGCTTAGACTATATTTAAAGACTGGGAAAATTACTTGTGTAAATAATTCATTTTTTAATATTTCTTAAGCTTTCTTTACAGAGTAGTTCATATCTCACAAATATTTACACTTCAAGGGAAACAGGCAATTAAAATTTTATCTATTATAATAATGAATATTTGAGCAAGCAAAAATATGTTTCCTGTTTGTTACTGCCATTCTTATACTAATCTTAATGATATTGCAGTGAATGCCCCCCATGAGGTTAAGATGTTAACACTGGCTTCTCACTACTTCCCTTTCTGTAATATAATATTTTTATTTCTGTTTTTCAAAATTTACTGCCATGTATTTTAAATATTAACTTTTGTGCTTTTATGATTATAGTGATATATCAAAGCAACTAGATGTCTGCCATCTAAAATGAGTTTATACAAACAGAATAAACTTAGAAACTTGCATGGGATCTCTTAGAACATATTTAATTTAGATGACAAATGTGCAACTTGCTATTTTTTTAAAAATCTATTTTTCTTTTGTAATTCATTTGCTATGATATTTGGAGAAGCTGACAGAGAGTTTTCAATTGCGAGGCATATTTCTCATGGTTTATATTTTACATTCTGATTTGTAGTCCTATTCAATCAACTTGATTAAATTGGTTCTGTACCAGGTTGCTGTTTAAAAGAACATCCAGCCAATTCTGCTTTGTGTCTAAGCAGTCGTAATTTAGATGTGCAGGGAAGTACATGATGTCCTCCAGAGAAATAAGTTACTACCAAAGAATGACTTAGGAACAAAGAATGGCAAAATAAAGTAATGATTATATAACAAAAAATGTACCCCTATTTGCATTCATAAATGTATATATTTTTTTTAAAGAATAGTTTGTTAAATGACAAAATTAATTTTCTTCATTCTTGGAACAAAATTAGGTGATTCATTTTTCCCTTTTTTTTAAATCCTTATCTGAATCTCCTTTATCATAGTGTATTCTAGGTCTACCTGGTACATATGGGCCAGCATATTTACATGATAAGAGGATACACCAGGTCAGCATCTGAACAAAAAATAGTAACACGAACACGTATGGTTGTTTTCCCAAAGAGCAGAAACTCCTCGTACTATCAGCTCAGCTGTCCTAGGTGTTCGTCCTTATCTCCACAATCTGTGAAGATTGAGGAGAAAAATTCATTCACAATGGCTTTAGTAAACAACAGGAATTTTGCCCACTGTTCAGGGATATGATGGAGGAAGAAAAATCAAAGAAATTAAGAAGTGTTCCCAAATGCGTCAAAAATCTCACTCTCTTGTAGAGCCCCCAGTGTCTCTAGTAAAAGCAAAAATGTTAGAGTTGCTCATGATACTTCAATATAACCTCCTAGGCTCAGGTAACTACCACAAAACATAAAACCCAGCTGAATTTAACATAATGATTTAAACATTAAAAGTCCCTAGGGAGTTACATAAGAAAATATACTAATAGAACAATTTGAAAGAATTTTAAAAATGTGAGAAAGGAGAGAAACGTCAGCAGGGCTGAATGAAAGGAGGGCTTGACCTGTATTTGAGTTGTTTATTAAAAAATAACTGGGGTGTGGGGGCTTGAAACAAATACTTAATTTTTCACATTTGTTAAAATTTCTTGGCACATGTGTTCTATTCTCTACACTTTTCTATTTGAAATATTTCATTAAAAAAGAACTCTAACCAGCAACACAAATTTCATTCTTATCCTCAATGTTATTATTTTTTAAATATTTTAAACGTCATATATCTGAGCTATAATTGTTGGTTTATAGGGAAAATGTCCTTCTATATGGAGGAAGTAATTTATCAGTTTCCGTGTTAACTGCCAAAGGACAAAAGAATGTGCAATACTATTCATTTTCTCTTCTGGAGGGGGAAAAAAAATGCTTCCTATCAACAGATATTAGACAATCTGAAAGTAGCCTTGACTACCTCCAGCTGACTTGACATTCTATGGAATTGACATGATGAATGTTGCTTGGAGGTTAGTTCCTTGCAAAGTTATAGGAACAACACCTCAAGTAAAACTCTCTTGCCGGCAGCTGACGACTTGATATAATCAAATAATACTGGGTTTTAAAAACAAGAATGAGACCATGATTTTGATTATAAACAATCTCAGTGGGGAAATTTGTGTTACCTATCAAAGATTTTGATTTTGGCAAGAATATTTCCTTTGAAAGAGGAATCCTATTGCAATTGATATTCCATTGAAAACTAGAGAGAACATTCACTCAAAAATGCAGCTCTAAAAAAATTCCTTTGAACTTTTAGGATCCTGGGTTCTTTTAATAAGATCTAGTGATTTTATTCTCTGAAGAATATCTGATCTCTGATAGCTGAATTTCTATAGCCCATTGGGAATTGGATTACTTTGGACTCAATTGTGAAAGGTACACTTAATCTTCATGAGTTGAAGAGACTCCTTATCCTAATTGACTCAATAGTCCCTAGGAGCCGTTTCTTTTAAAAGTTAAAATGTGATCTAATTTTCAGAGATAAATACTTGCCATTCTCCCATTAGATCAAAAGAATTCTCACAGCATTCATTATCAATTTTCTAAGGGTAGAAATTTAGACTCTAGATATAGTTCCTGTGATATTAATACTTCCTCACTGGCAGTTTTTACTAAAATCCAAGTTGACTAACATCTTAGTAGATCTTACATTAAATGATATTTACACCTGAAAGGACCATGTTCTAGCCTGGCCTTTCAAAAAGCACATTTGAAACAACTTAAGACAACTATTAATTGAATGCATGTGCCTCAGATATACCAAACAAGAAAAAACATCTTTTCCCATGCTGTTAACATCATTTTATTGTTTCAGATTGGAAGAGAATGAAGAAATCTCTGAAACACTTAAGTAATTACTGTCAAAAACAATTTATTATCAGTTACACTAAAATAAAACCGTTACATTTTTTTAAATGTGTTCCTCAGTAATATGTATAATACTAAGTAACTCTACTCAGAAATCTTTCTATTCAACAAGTTGAGGCCACATTGTAGGCCACATGGACATGGTTTTAACCATTTGGCCCTTCCATTAACTTTGTGACTTTCATTGAACTATTTTCCTTTATATTCCTCAGTTTCCTCAATTGTAAGAAGTAAAGGGCAGAGTCTTGTCTACATTATATGACGCTGATGTAGAATGAGAGAATATACAGAAAGATTTTGATATGTGGGAGATAGTAAATAAATAGCTCTGTTTTCATTTAACTCACAGTTAATGATGTGGGAAACAAAGGCAGAAGGAAAGTTATTAAATTTCCTTACTACGTTCATGGACAAGTCCTTGAAAACAGGCAGATGACATTCCTCTAGGGATTCAGCTGCCTCCATGTTAATACTTTGCTAGGGGCAACAGGTAATCTTAGCCCAACTCCCAGGATCCTATAAGTCTATTTTAACATATAAAAGTTCCTTTGGAAACTTCCTTTATTTCTAACCGCCCCCCCCCACCAAGATACACGTTGGCAATCATCTCACAAGCGTATGACCCACTGATATACATCTGAAGGGTTTCATGATTCAGGTTTTCTTAGATAGTTATAAATGACCTTTTCCCAACAAGAGCTAGCCCCCTCAAGTTTCTGGGAACCTTGTTACAAAATTCCTAGAGACTGATGCTATCCTTAACACACACTTCCAACCCCAGGAGTAAATAATGGGCCACTCCTCATGATCCTAGGGCCACTCTTTCCGCCCATGGGTTCTGTCCCCATGCTTTAATAAAAGCACCTTTTTGCCCCAAAGCCATCAAGAATTCTTTCAAAGGTCTTTCAAGACCCTAACATCTTTTCCTACTTCAATTAACACCTGAAAGAAAGTCCATCTTAAAGAGAATGCAGTTCTATTTTTATTAAATTTAAAAATAGTTAGACTAAATCTGTCAATATTTTTATTAAATGACAGTATTCTCCATAATGTCAAGCAAATTCCTGCCTCAGTTGTTTGACCATGTTTTATATTCCCTTCCAAGGATAAATTTTGCTGTTTTTGGACACATCTAGAAAGGAGACTGACCCAGGCGACTCCACAAGCCTAGATCTTAAAGTTTCACAACATAATGAGAAATTCTGCCAAAAGCCATTTTAAACATGTGGTATTTGAGAATCTGTCAATTAAACATTTTAATTAACCTTTTCTTCAGATTCCCTGTGGTCTGTTCTTATATTAAGACATCACAAACCAAAATGCTTAGACCATATTATCTCAGGTACTCAAATAATAATGCCTTTGCTAACTTAAAATTTATAGTATACCCAACTCACAAATAAGTGAAAGAGGCCACAAGAAATGTTCGAATGTTCATTTGAGCCATTTATTTTGGAGTCCACAACTTGTCATTGTTTATTTTTTTCCCAACACTGCAAATGTAAGCGCCTACTTCATCATAAATTCCTCTTTGAATTCAATTGGCAGGATAAAATGCTTATTTCTTGAAATGAATTTATAAGTTCCTCCTTTCCTCTCCTCCTCCTTTTAATTCAACTTATTTATCCTTGTGTCGTAGGTTCCAGAAAAACTAGAGCTAATGTCAGTGCCCGAAGGCATCCACTCAGTCCAGATTTCCTGGTAGCAGTACTTTCTCTGCTTTTCTTGTTTTGTTTACTTAAATATTCTGATTTCAGGATATCCAAGTGTATAATCTGTCCCAGGACTCTTAAAGAAGTGTGTGGCAGGGGAGACTGGGTGGCTCAAACAGTTGAGCATCTGCCTTCAGGGCAGGTCGTGATCTTGGGATCACGTGAGGGGCTCCCCGCTCCGTGGGGAGTCTGCTTCTCCCTCCCCCTCTGCCACTCCCCTGCTTGTGGTCAAGCACATGTGCTCTTGCATGTGCATGCCCCGTGTCTCTCAAATAAATGAATAAAATCTTTTAAAAAAGAAGCATATAACATCTAAACTTCACCGCAAAATATACAATTTTAGAAAAGTTTTATTTCTTTCCTTTTCTTCTGTAACTTCTACTGTGGGAGCCCTGGGCAAATTTCTCTGCAGTCGAGTTACAAGTTCGCCTCAGTGTGATCTGAAATACTTTCTCTCCTTCACGCTGTCATTACATGCTCTCAACTTTCCCCCTGCTTTTATTTACATGCCTCTTGATTCTCAAATAGAAAGACTATGATTTCTAAAACTTTACAGCTAAATGAACTTGCCAGATACCTGCCTAAGAAATGGGACCAGAGAAACTCCCTCGTCTTTCCATTCCAGATTGACAGACCTACTACCTACATTTGGAATCCTGTCTCCCATCTTTGCTCTTATTTAATAAAATGATGCTGTCATCAGAAGCGAGTCTCTCTGCTTTCATCCCCATCCTCACATCTTCTCTAAGACAGCGTGACTATGGTTATCCCCTATGTGTCCCAGCATTGCTCTCTTTGTCAAACGGGCTTTATTCCCATTCATTCAATTACAAATAGTTTATAATCTACTATATTCCAGACGCTCTCCAAAGTACTGGGAATACAACTTGTGACAAAAAAGAAAGAAATCCTTCTTCAAAAAACTCTATTCTAATGGAGAGTAGTAGGTAAGAAACATTTATTTTTAGAGAAGAATAAAGATGTGAATACAACTAGTGAATGTCGGGACTATGATCAGGGAAATTAATATGATCAGGGAAAGTTCTTCCCTGGCAAAGGTATATTTGAACAAATACCTGAAAGATGACAAGAAAGTACATACCAGGGAGAGCAAAGAGCGGGTATCAATGTTTGCTATTCTGTGTTTAAGGGAAGAAAAAGAAGTCTGGTTTGGCTGGTATTGAGTTAATTAGGAACAGAGTAGTAGGAGACAGAAACAGGAAGAACAGGATGGACAGGGCCACGAAGAACAATATAATGATTTAGACTCCTGCTCTGAGTCAAATGAGAGAATTCAAAAGAGTTTTGAACACAGAACTGATGGGACTTTACATTTTCACAGAATCATCCTGGTGGTTCTATTAAGGATAAACTGAAGTAGAAAAATATCCATAGAATGAATGCTTGTGAATATATAGAAAATGAATTAATCAGTTTCTTATAAGATGACGGTAACAGAATAATGACTGCCATCAAAGAACAAATAATAAATATTACTTAAAACATTAAGTTATGTTTCACCATAATTAATGACTGTGAGCAATAATCATCCTACCTACCATGTGTTCTTAATTTTTTTAAATACACTCATTTATTTCTTCATTAATTCCAAGTGCTATTTTTCTTTCTATTCCCAACACCAATTTCCTCATCATAGGCTCCAGATTTAGAATGGTTACTAAGCAGCAAAACAGTGGCAAGTCATCATAATCAGCAGATATTTGGGTAGAGTATATCAGACTTAAAAAAACATCTAGGAGACCAGTATACTAGGGTCGTTAATAAAAATTCACAAAATGGAGAAAAGCGTAAGGAAGCAACTTAAGTTGTTTCTAAACTGCTGTGTAATATTTTATTATAGGAATATATCAGCATTTATTTTTCCATCTTATATTTAATAATATTTATTTTTCATTTGGAGCTGTTATGAGTAATTAATGTTCTTATACATGATTTTTGGTGCACAGTAGTATGCATTTCTGTAGAATATATGCAAGGAAGAAAAACTTTCAGTTATCAAAGTCTATGTGTATGTTTTGTTTCGATACATACTGACAGTTTGCCGAAGAGTCAACTGTTTTTTTTTCAATACAAACCCTTCTAGCAATGGATAAATATTCCCCATTGGTCCAATACTTAAGAATACTTCTTAGTATCAACAGGCTGATTTTTCCTCATTCTGAATATGACTAATCATATCTCAGCTCTGGATTTAGTTTACATTTCCCTCACTACTGATATTGTGAGGCTTTTCATATTTTTCCTTGCCTTTAGAAAATGTTCTTTTGTGAAGCTCCAGTTTTTTTTTTCATTTTTCTATTATACTGTCTCTATTTTTTATTAATTTTTATTTATTATACTGTCTTTAAGTCAATTTATGTCTTTATATAGCATAGATATGAGTTTTGTCAGAAATATGGACTACGGATATCTTTCCCATACTGTGGTTTGCTTTTCATGACCTTAATATCTTACAATAAAAAGATGTTCTTCACTTTAACAACGTCAAATTTTTCAATATTATCTTATATATATTTGTTCTGTGAGATATTTATAAACTTTTGCTACTCTAAGAGTATTCCTCTGTGTTATCTGGCAGAAGTTTGACATTTAGATCTCAAGTCTTGTCTACAATGGATCTGTATGGTGTAAAGTAGGGATTGGGGTTCATTTCTTTCTGCCAAAATACGGAGTGATATATTGCTGCTGTTTAAAAAAAAAAAAATCATGTATAATCTTGTATTACAATGCTACATTTGTCATCAGATGACCATATATGTGTGGGTCAATTTAATTAATTTTTTATTCCATTTGTCTCTTTTCTTTCAATAGCACAGCACTGTGTTCAATATTGTAGATTTTGAGTTAGTATTGTAATATAATTTCTCCAAACTTTGATATTTTAAAGCTATGATATCTCTTCTCAACACATTATTTCATATAATTCTTACATCATTCTGTTCATTTGTTCAAAATCAAAGTTTGAACTTAATTGAACATAGGAAAATTAGGAGAAACTGGAGAAACTTGATACTTTACATTATTGAGTTTTCCAATCTATTTAGGAATTTTTAAAAGTTTCAGTAATGTACAGAGATATTAGACTTTTATTCTTTATTTTTTCTAAAATCTGGTATAATTAACATAGTGTTATATTAGTTTCAATGTATAATACAGTGATTGAACAATTATATACATTACTCAGTGCTCATCAAGATAAATGTATTCTTAATCCTCATCACCTATTTAAACCATCCCCCTCCCCCCTCCCCTCTGGTAACCACCAGTTCTTTATAATTAAGAATCTGTGTTTTACCTCTTTTTTTCTTTCCACATTTATTTTATTTCTTAAATACCACATAAGTGAAATCATATAATATTTGTCTTTCTCTGACTGTCTTCTTTTGCTTACCATTATACCTTCTAGATCCATCCATGTTGTCACAAATAACAAGAGTTCAGTCTTTTTTATGTTTGAGTAATTTTTCATTGTATATATGTATCACTTCTTCCTTATCTATCAGTGGACAATTACTTTGGTTACTACCATAATTTGACTATTATAAATAATGCTGCAGTAAACATAGGGGTGCATATATCTTTTCAAATTATTTTTTTCATATTTTAGAATACATATACAGTAGGAGAATTACTGAATTATTTGGTAATTCTATTTTTAACTTCTTAAGGAACTGCCATACTGTTTTCCACAGTAGCTGTACCAGCTTGTATTCCCACCAATAGTGCACTAAGGTTCCCTTATCGCAACATCCTCATCAACACGTGTTGTTTTTTATGTTTTTGAGTCTATCCATTCTGCAA
This sequence comes from Lontra canadensis, assembly GCF_010015895.1. Taxonomy (NCBI): domain Eukaryota; kingdom Metazoa; phylum Chordata; class Mammalia; order Carnivora; family Mustelidae; genus Lontra; species Lontra canadensis. The sequence goes on from NW_022631379.1 coordinate 23,426, forward strand.
GGTTTGAGATGATATCTCACTGTGGATTTGATTGGCATTTCCCTAATGATGAGTGATGTTGAGCATCTTTTCATGCATCTCTTGGCCATCTGTATGTCTTCTTTGGAGAAATATCTGTTCTTGTCTTCCACCCATTTTAAATTGGCCCATTTGTGGGGATGTTTGATGATGAGTTGTAACAAGTTCTTTATATTTTGGGTACTAAGCCTTTATCAGATATATTATTTACAAACATTTTCTCTCATTAAATAGGTTGTCTTTTAGTTTATATTTTTCCTTTGCTGTGCAGAAACTTTTTATTTTGATGTAGTCCCAATAATTTATTTTTGCTTTTGTTTCCCTTGACTCAGGAGACATGTCTAGGAAAATGTTGCTATAGCTATTTTCACAGAAATTACTGTCTGTAGTCTTTTCTAGGATTTTTATGGTTTCATGTTGCACATTTAAGTCTTTATTCTATTTTGAGTTTACTTTTCTGTATGGTGTGAGAAAGTGGTCCCATTTCATTCTTTTGCATATAATTCTCCCTTTTCCCACTACATTAGTTGAAGAGACTTTTTTTTTTCTTATTGATATTCTTCCCTCCTTTGTCACAGATTAATTAACCATATAATCATGGCCATTTGGCCCATTCTCAAAGCACTATATTTTTACTCTTCTTTCCCACCACATTTTATGTATGTGGTGTCATACTTTATACCCTTTTATTCTGTGAATCCATTGTTGGATTTTGATAGATATACTTGAGTTACTGCTTTTATGTGTTCTACTTTTCTTACTCTTCTATTTATGGTCTTTCCTTCCCACTCAGGGTTCCCTTTAACATTTCTTGAAATGCTGATTTAGTGATGATGGATTTTTTTTTTTTTTTTGTCTTTTTTCAAATAAACATATCATGTATTATTTGTTTCAGGAGTACAGGTCTGTGAATTGTCAGTCTTACATGATGATGAATTCCTTTAACTTGGAAACTCTTTATTTCTCCTTTTATTCTGAGTAATAGTCTTGCTGGATAGAGTATTTCTGGCTGCTGGCTCTTTGGGGTTTTTTGTTGTTTTTTGTTTTGTTTTGTTTTTTATTTTCTTTTTTCCTTTCAGTACTTTGTATATATCATCCTACTCTCTTTTGGCCTGAAAGGTTTCTGCTGAAAAATCAGCTAATAGTCTTATGAGGTTTCCCTTGTATGTAACTTTTCTTTTCTCTTGCTGTTTTTAAAATTCTCTATTACTAATTTTGCCACTTTAATTAGTATGTGTCTTGATGTGGACCTCCTTGGTTTACTTTTGTTTTTGGTGTCCCTATGTCTCCCAGATCTGAATGTCTGTTTCTTTCCCAAATTTAGGAAGTGTTAGCTATTAAATCTTCTAATAATTTTTCTGCCTTCTCTTCTCTCTTCTTCTTAAACCCCTATAATGCAAATGTTATTATGCTTACCCTTAATGTAATGTCTTTTTTTTTTTTCCCCATTATTTTTTTCCTCTTGTTCAATTCAATTGCTTTCCATTACTCTGTCCTCCAGGTCACTGATCCATTTTTCTTCTTCCTCTAGTCTACTGTTTATTCCCTCAACAGTATTTTTAACTTGAGTTATTGAATTTTTCATCTCTAGTTAGTTCTTTTCTCTGTTTCCTATTTGTTGAGGCTCTCAGTGGGTCTCTACTCTTTTCTCAAATCCAGTGGGTATCTTTATAACCATTACTTCATATTCTCTATCAGGAGTATTACTTATCTGTTTTGTTTAGCTTTCTTGCTGTGATTTTGTGCTGTTCTTTCATTTGAAACATATTTGTCTGCTCATTTTATCTTACTCTCTATGTCTGTTTTTGTGTTAGGAGAATCACCTACATCTCCAGTTCTTACAGGTAGTGACCTTATGAAGAAGAAATCCTATAGTGTCCTGTAGTTCAATGTTCTCTGTTCACCAGAACCTGGTGCCTGAGGGATGTCTCCTGTGTGTTTTCTGTATTCCCTACTATTGTGGCTGAGCTGTGTTTGCCTTCAGTCCATTCATCTGCATGGCTCCCTTTGCCTATTGTAGGCAGTGTTTGGTTCCTGTGTTGTGAGTGGGCCATTCTGGGGCCACCTTGGCCTTGTATTGGGTCAGCTCAGGCATCTGCCAGTGCTGTGGTCACATCAGATTGCAGGGTGGTCTCCCTGTGTTGTGTTCTGAGAGGCTTTCTTTGGTAGGTAGGGCCTGCAGGCAGACCAGATGTTGCTCCCAGCAGTGAAACTGGTGTGTTGGTTATCTTCCTCTCTCCCCAGGGCAGACGTCACTTTGGAGAGGTGCTGCCCCTGATGGAGTTACTTGCACACTGTCAGGCTTATGACACTGCTTTTGATGGACTCCTGTCAAGGGTGGGTTGGATGGGGTTTGACTGCAGGAGAACTAGGGAGCAAAACATGCAGTGTAACCAAGGTTTGCACCAGTCTGCTGCAGGAGCAGACCTGCAGCTGCTCTGGAGAACTCCTGCCAAGGGTAGGTTGGAGTGGTTGGGTTGAGAACATGGTGGCAGGGCATGTTGTTAGCAAGCCAAGTGGAGAGTGTTTGCACTAGTTCCAACAGGTGCCCATCTATCTGGGCTGGGCAGGGGAGGCAAATAGTGTCTGCCAGCTCTTTTGTTCTTGGAGAAGTTTCCTAAATATCTCTGCCCCTCCAGCATATGTACTAAAATTAGTAATTAAATCTCCTTCCCATATAGCCCAGGCGTTTTTCAAACTGCTTATTCTACAGAGATATTGGACTTTTAAATATTTATTTTATTTATATTATTTCTAGGCACTTGATTAATCTTAGTTGCATTTAAAATCATGCCCTTTATATGCATTATTTTTTTCATAGCTTTAAACTTATAGAAAAGTTGCTTAGTCAAAGAATTCCTATACACCTTAATTCAGATTTGCTGATGATTTATAGTTTGCTGCAGTATCCGTATTTATCTCTCTGTTTCCCTTCTCTTTCTCATACTATTTTCCTCTGACTCAAATGCAGTTCATATTCAAATTTTATCAATTGTCCCCAGAAGTGTCTTCTGTATTCACTTTTTCCTAGTGCAACATCTAACCAGGGATAATGCATTACATTTTTTTACAATGTTTCTTTTTAATCTTAAATGTTACACAGTATGTCAGCTATACTTTGTCTTTCTTTACTTTGGCATTTTTGAAAAATAGATGCCAGTAATTTCAGTTGTTGTGTAGAATGTCCTTCAGCTTGGATTTATCTATCATTTCCCCATTATTAGCTTTAGTTTATGAGGTTTTGAGAAGGGGGATTAGTGTGGGATGGTCTGGAATGCCAAACAAGTAGAATTAATGTCCTCAGTCCATTATATAGAAGGTACATGAGGACAGCTTGTCCTGATTTTAGTAACATTAGCTTTGATCACTAAATTATGGTCATGTCTGTCATTTTCTTCACTAGAGTGTTTATTTTTCATTTTATAATGGATAAGAGAGTTATGAGACAATACCATATACATGCCCAGTTTCTCATCAAATTTTCACCCAGTATTTCCATATACATTGCCAATTTCCTAAATCCATCATGTCTTCTGTATTTATTAGTTGGTGTTCAACTGTAGGAAAGTGTTTTTCCTTCTTTGCCATTTACATACTTATTTATTCATTTCATTTATTTACATCAGCATGGACTGTGGATTTGCATTTTATTTATTTGGTTATTTTCCATTACTGTTTTTATTTACTTACATGTTCTAATTGTCTTGGATTCAGCCAGTGTAAGTCTGTAATCTATATGCTTTTGACAAGTCCCTGTCATTTTCTGAGCACATCTTTACATTCTAGAAGTAAAAGATGTCCCTGGCTCATCCTTCAGCCTTTTCATCAGGAAGCTGAGATTTCTCTCCATGGAGAATATTGTTTATAAAGATTTGGGTACTATGAGGGTTCATGTATCTAAACTCTCTGAGTTAAGAGGACTAGGGAATATGTTTATACACACATATTAGAATATGTATATGCATGTGTGTGTCTATATATATGTGGGTATATATATACACATATATTCAAAATTCACAAATATGTATACACTTAAATATATACTGTGTGTTCATATAAAAACACCATAAAGTTGAGACCCACCTTCATATTTATAAGTGTCCTGCTTGGCAGTGGTAACTCTGATTCCCATTCTCAGTGAATTTATCCATTTCCATAAACGTCAATATATAGAAATAAGTTTCCGAATTGTTAATAAAGACCACCAACAAAAAGTAGTCCTACCTACTAGAATCAATATTTGTTTAGATGATTTTTTCTATATTTGTTTGTTTGTTTTGTTTTGTTTTTAATAAAATGAGCCTGCAGTGAAAAGCAAAATTCATAATTCTATTTTATTTTTTTAAAGATTTTATTTATTTATTTGACAGACAGAGATCACAAGTAGGAAGAGAGGCAGGCAGAGAGAGAGAGGAGGAAGCAGGCTTCCTGCCAAGCAGAGAGCTCAATGTGGGGCTCGATCCCAGGACCCTGGGATCATGACCTGAGCTGAAGGCAGAGGCTTAACCCACTGAGCCACCCAGGTGCCCAAAATTCATAATTTTAAAAGCATAGTTCAGTGAGTTTCAACTAAAAAATACCATATTCCTGTCAAGATATACAACATTTTATCACCCAGAAATTTCCCTCATGCCCTTTTCCAAGAAATGTTTCCATACCTGTTCCCTTATACACACATATGCACACACAAACATGTGTGTGTGTATTATATATGTATGTATATGTGTACACATGTGTGTATGTATATATAATACTTTCTTTTTTTTTCTAAAGTTTTTTTTATTTATTTATTTGACAGAGAGAGATCACAAGTAGGTAGAGAGGCAGGCAGAGGCAGAGGGGGAAGCAGGCTCTCCACTGAGCAGAGAGCCAGATGTGGGGCTCGAGCCCAGGACCCTGAGACCATGACCTGAACCCAAGGCAGAGGCTCAATCCACTGAGCCCCTCAGGTACCCCTATATATAATACCTTCTAAGAGGTGACATTCCCAGGGTCATTGTTAAATAGCCTTCATATTCAATGAGGTCTTGTACTGGTAAAAACTTGAGTGTCTAAAGCCACAATTGCATAATTTATGAATTGAATATTTTCAACAGTACTTAATTAGACTTTTGTAATCAAATGCTACATAATGCTAAACTTTTGTTTGTTTAGTTATTCCAGAGAAGGTCAAGTCTTAGAATTGTAGAGAGATCAAGTGAGCTAAGAATATTATTTCTTAAATTGCTGTACAGTGATATTTAACCATATATAATGGTTAATGAAGATGGCTCAGCATTGGTCAAAATGTAATTTCAATGGATGTGATTTTGTTCTCCATTGAGTAGTTAAAGAAGAATAACTCTTTAAAGTCAAGTTATATAACATATTCTATATTCAGCTTGTTATGCCAGAATAGAAACTATTCTATGTATATAATACCAATCCTTAGCTTAGCTCTTCTGCCATTGATTATTGTAAGTGGTCTTTAATAGAAATCCTTGGAGTACACCTGCCATTTTTTTTCACCAGACTAAAATCTAGAGTGTTGGTATGTAAGCATTGTCTTTATTATTTTTCTCACCACTTTTAAGTGTCTCCATATTCCTCCTTGACCCTCTATCTTCTATTTGCCTTGTATGTTTATTCTGTTGTTTTTGTGAAGCCTTATCCCTGCCTTTTAAAATTATCCCCATGCACATAAAACTTAACAGATCCATTCTTTTGGGAGCATACTAAAAGTTACCAGTCAAGTATACAATAGTTTACTCAAGTGAAGGTGCTAATAAATGTGTCAGCCAGAATATATATATATATATATATATATATATATATATACACACACACACACACATATATATATGGCATTTTAAATACTTTGAATAAAAAAAATGTTAATACAGGGTGACAGAAATTTATAAAACTCCTGGAAATGCATAAGGTAAGAGTTACAAAGTTTGTTTTAGAAAATCCCAAACTGCTAGAACTGCAGCACTAAAGTGGGTAATTACCTGGATAATCCTTGAAAGTCATGGACAAGATCTCATATCTGCTATCTGCTGATGCTCACTTATGTACCTGTAAATACTACCAAAAGTTGTGACTTTTCTTCTTTTTTTATCTTCCACATCTCATAGGCTAACTCACGTTGCTATATTCTATGGCTATACTGTTGTGAACAGGGTTTGAAAAGTATAGTTTCAAGCTGTAGTCTCTGTTGGATATCAGGGAAGTTATCACTGATCAACAGCACTACATCTCACATAGTAGACTTTTAAGTACTTCCTCTCACATATCTTTTTTTTTGTTCTGAAATCTGTTTTTATTATTTTAATCCATTGAGATTTGGTCATCTAGTCATGAAAACTGGGATGAACTAATTGTCATATATTGTTTCCTTAAAGACTCAAATTAGGAACTAACTAGGTTTTGACATCCTAATCAATGGTTTTCTTTCAAGACACCTATGGATTTGATGACACTAGATGCCATTTTTATTTTTTATATCAGAAGTTTGATGAACAGGTCTAATTATCATTTACATTTAGAAGAAGAAAAATATCCAAAACTCTAAGTGCCATCTTGTTTGAGGAATATTAATTAGCAAAAGGGATTAGATTAGAAAACATACTATGGCATTTTAAGAAGAACTTCATATTTGGATGATTAAATTGTGGTTTAGTTTAAGATGTGCCACATGAGGATAAATCTATGAAAAAGTGCTAAATGGGGAGATTATTTTATGAGTGGTAAAGATAGTTACAGGCTCAGAATCTTTAGCACAAACTAATTCCAAGATGCAGTCTCTGTGCCAGCGGTGGCACAATTAGTGGATATCCACAAGACCAGCAAGTGACAAAAGTACTCAGGTCAGTGACTCAGATCCTGAGAGGTTTGTCAGCAAACATTACAGACACTTTTATTAAAGTTACAGAAGATCAAGTGTTGATGAGTAGAAGAAACAAGTTTCAGGATGAACAAGTAGAGGGGGGAAGAATGAAAGACCCTGATATGCTGTATGAGATACAAGTTTGAAAAAGAAACATGAAATCAGTGAAGAATTGGAGTAAAGGCACCAACTTTATTTCTGAGGAAATGAGTTGTCAGAAGTGTTGGGTCCGTAATCAAAGGAGCGAGACTGATACAAAGAGAAGGTCAAGCAAAGCTTTATTTCATGCCAAGCATCGAGAATCAAACCAACCGGTCAGGGCCACCTCTTACAGAGAGGGCGACCCCTCCCTGCCTTACAGACTAACTTTTAAAGAGCATAGGCCATGTAGTTGAGCCTAGCCACACACAGGTGGCCAATGAGATTGTAACACACAGAGAAACCTGCACAGTCATGCTAGGTCACACATGGGTGGCTAATTGAATGACAATTCACCTCATAGTAGCTATTTGAACTAGCCTATCACCTTGGTCAGAATTGGCGCCCAAAAGGCACCCAAAAGGCGGGGCCCACACTCCTTGGTAGCTAGGGAGACAGTTTGCATGCTTTACTGATTGGATGTCTCTACCTGGACTGACTCATCCCTGCATATGAGCTCTGTTACCTCCACCTGACCTGACCCGCCCTTGTGTTTGGGCTCTGTTATCAGGGACTGGTCGACCATATTCTACTGGTTTCTGGACTTGTTTTTAAGTAAGTTCCCCTGGGGGTTGGGCAGTGTCAGTTTAAGTTTTACTGCATAAACAACAAAATCACTGTTTAACCGGATGGAAGCACTCTGGCTAAACAGACCATTATAAGAAGCAGCTTCAAAAGAAAAAAACAAAACAAAACAACAACAACAAAAAAAAACAGCGGGGTGGGGGGTGGTTACCGTATAACCACAGTTGCAGAGAAATTACATTTCCAAAGTCAGAGCAGGTGAATAGGGAGGTCACACTGATGCTGAATCACTGAGCTGCTAACTTCAACCACTCCTTAAAGAAAAAGAATTGCAATGATGTTGGGGAATTTGAGCAGCCACATGCAGAAGAATGAAACTGGACAATATCCTTACACCATACACAAAATAGACTCAAAATGGATGAAAGATCTAAATGTGAGAAAGGAGTCCATCAAAATCCTAGAGGAGAACATAGGCAGCAACCTCTGTGACCTCAGCCACAGCAACAGCTTGATAGATATGTCTCCAACGGCAAGGGAAACAAAGGCAAAAATGAACTCTTGGGACTTTATCAAGATCAAAAGCTTTTGCACAGCAAAGGAAACAGCCAACAAAACCAAAAGTCAGCTGAAAGAATGGTAGAAGATATTTGCGAATTTCTCATCAGATAAAGGGCTAGTATCCAAAATCTATAAAGAACTTATCAAACTCAACACCCAAAGAACAAGTAATCCAATAAAAAAACGGGCAGAAGACATGAACAGACATTTCTGCAAAGAAGACATCCAAAGGGCCAACAGACACATGAAAAAATGCCCCACGTCACTTCGCATGAGATACCACCTCACACCACTCAATGGATAAAATTAACAAATCAGGAAACAAAAGATGTTAGAGAGGTTGTGGAGAAAGGGGTACTCTCCTACATTGTTGGTGGAAATTCAAGATGGTGCAGCCACTCTGGAAAACAGCATGGAAGGTCCTCAAAAAGTTGAAAATAGTTCTACCCTATGATTCAGCAATTGAACTACTGGGTATTTACCCCAAAATACAAATGTAGTTATCTGAAAGGGCACATGCACCCCAGTGTTTATAGTAGCAATGTCCATAATAGCCAAACTATGGGAAAAGCCCCGATGTCCTTTGACAGATAAATGGATAAAGAATATGTGGTATAGAAACACAATGAAATACTACTCAACCATTAAAAAAAAAATGAAATCCTGCCACTTGCAATTATGTGGATGGAATTAGAGGGTATTATGTGAAGCAAAAGAAGTCAATCAGAGAAAGACAATTGTATAATTTCATTCATATTTGGAATTTAAGAAACAAAACAGAGGATCATAGGAGAAGAGAGGAAAAAATAAAATGATGAAATCAGAAAGGGAGACAAACCATAAGAGACTCTTAATCATAGAAAAAAGCAGGGATGCTTGAGGGGAGGGAGATGGGAGATGGGGTAACTGGGTGCTGGACATTAAGGAGGGTACATGATGTAATGAGCACTGGGTATTACGTAAGACTGATTAATCACTGACCTTTACTTCTGAAAGCAATAATGTGTTATATGTTAATTGATTGGATTTAAATTTGAAAAAAAAAGAATATTTTTTTAAAAAGAGTAGGATCCTCAAAAATTTTTTGTGGAATAAATAAACCTCTGTCTAAAAGATTGATGACGGTGGTAGCAGCAAACCAAACTAATACACAGTCTTGTACAGGAAAAAAAATTAAGATGTTAATTGTATGATGATAAAATGCATGAATTTGGGGGAGCAGATAAACCTAAATTCATAACTGGGATGCCTTAAATAAGTTCAGCTTTTTTAACTTCTCCAGGATTATAACATCATATCACAGGATTTTCTAAATTAAAATGGCATGATATAGGTAAAGCATTCACTATTGTGTCTTGCACATAAGCAACACTTCCTAACTGGCAGCTACTACTAAAAATAACACAATGATTTTGGTAAAATATTATAATTATTATTTTAATTATAATTTTAATTATCAATTTAAATGAAAAAAATTATTTTTTTAAATAAATGAAAAAGTCTGCATTGATGAAATTAATTTTGAATAGCTGTTATGATTCTTACTTTAAGCAGAAGAATATTTATTAAAGAATATTAATACAGGTGAAAGACTTGTATACTGAAAACTACAGGACATTAAGGAATGAAACTGAAGACACAAATAAATAGATATTCTGTATTCATGGATTGGAAGAATTAATATTGTTAAAATACCCATATTGCTCAAAGCAACCTATAGATTAAATGCAAACCCTATCAAAATTCCAATGGTATTTTTCACAAAAGTAGAACAAACAATCCTAAAGTTTATGAAGACCCACAAAAGATGCCAAATAGCCAAAGCAATCTTGAGAAAGAAGGACAAAGGTGGAGACATCATACTTTCTGATTTTACACTGTATTATGAAACTATAGTAATTAAAACAGCATAGTATTGACATAAAAACAGATGCATAGATCAGTGGAACAGAATAGAGAGTCTAGAAATAAACCTTGCATGTATGGCCTATCAATTTATAACAAAGGAGCCAAGACTATACAATAGGGGAAGGACAGTCTCTGCAATAAATAGTCTCTGGAAAACAGGCAGCCACATGCAAGAAAATGGAACTGGACCACTTACTGACAGCTTATACAAAAATAAACTCAAAATGGATTAACAACTTGAACATAAGACCTGAACCATAAAACCCCTAAAAGAAAACATGGGCCATATACTCCTTGACATAGGTCTTGGCAGTAATTTTTTTTTTTTTTAATCTAATCCAACAGTCACCAAAAGAAAAAAAAAAATGTAAATAAACTAGTGAGCCTACATCAAACTAAAAAGCTCTGCACAACAAAGGAAACCTTCAACAAAATTAAAAGGCAAATACTAAATGGGAGAAGGTGTTTGCAAATCATGTGTCTGGCAAGGGAATAATATCCAAAATATATAAGGAACTCCTACAACTAATAGCAAACAAAATAATCTGATTAAAAAAAATGGATAGAGGATCTGAATAGACCTTTTTTTTTTTCCCCAGAGGACATACAGATGGCCAAGAGGTACATGAAAAGATAATCAACATCATTAATCATCAGGAAAGTACAAATCCAAATCACAACAAGACATGACCTCACACCTGTTTTAATAGTTACTAGCAAAAAGACAAGAAATATGAAGAGTTAGTGAGGATGTGAAGAAAAGGGAATGCATGTACTTCTGGTAGAAATATAAATTGGTATAGCCACTGTAGAAAATTTTATGTGGATTCTTCAAAAAATTAAAAATAGAACTACCATATGACCCAGCTTCAGCTTCTGGGTATTTTTCCAAGGAAAATGAAAAAACTAACTTGAAAAAATATATGCACCCCCCCCCCAATTAAAAAAAAAAAAATTTAAAAAAAAAAAAAAAAAAAAAAACAAAACTAAAAACAAGAAGCCTCAGAGACAGAGAACAGATGTGTAGTGGCCAGAGGTAGGGGGTAAGGAATTGGAGAAATTGGTAAAGGGGATCAATAATTAATTAATTGATTAATTAATAATAAAGTAAAGATAAAATAAAAGGTTGTTAGGGGTGCCTAGGTGGCTCAGTGGGTTAAGCATCTGACTTCAACTCAGGTCATGATCCCAGGGTCCAGGGATGGAGTCCCATGTTGGGCTCCCTGTTTAGTGGGAGTCTGCTTTTCCCTCTCCCTCTGTGCTCCCCCTGCTTGTACTCTCTTTCACTCTCTGTCAAATAAATAAAATTCTTGAAAAAAATAAAATAAATCATTGTTGTTAGAGTAAGCAATACTAGGCACAACAACAAATAATCCTTCACATCTGGAAGGAATACAAAATAAGTTTTGTTCACCTGAGTCTAGCAAGAGCCAAATGGCTACTTTATACCTTTCTGTCTCCACAGGAAAGACAAAGAGAGCCATGGGATTTTTCTGCCTGTTCTGAAGTGTCAGATCCCGTGAGGGGCCATATCAATCCCATTGACATTCCATTAGTCAGAATTCAATTCATAGCTTTGTCCACAGCCTAACCAAAACAGAGGCTGGGAAATCTTGTCTCTGTCTAGGATGAGGTGAGGGCCTGTATAGTTTACCTTATTTTACATTTGGTTCATTTTTAAGTTTGCAACTCAGACTTCAATGAGTCACACATAATGGGCTGCTGAGTGGCATTGATTTCAACAAACTTCACTTTTATCTTGGATGCAACTCTTCTAATAGATATATAGAAATAAACTCTCTTTTAGTTTAATTAAAGATGCTTTCTCCTTGAATTCCTATTCTTTCTAATCTTAATTGTCTTTTTATCAAAATAATCACTTAATTATCCACCTATCTTGTCATTTTATTCTAGATTTGAGAGCCTTGTTATGTTATATACCTCAAATTGAAAGGAACCTAAAGATATCTCTGGAAATCTCTGTACAATTAAATATCTTCGCAGCTCTTTAGGTTTTATAGATCTGGCAGTTGTGACCAAGAGAAGTTAAGCAACTCTGGGAAATCCCACTAGGAATCCCTGCCCTCTGTCCTCTCTCTCTCTTTAGAGGTCCTGTAACTTAACTTTTCGAAACTGTGTCTCATTAACGTTGCCTTTCATTGCTTTAGTAACTGGTACTTTTATTACAGGATTTCTTATCCTTTAAGGCCCAAAGTTCTTGGTCACGCCACTTTGAAGAAAGAAGAGGTAGACCAGAGGAAGAGTGGTGGGCAGCAAAGCACAATTTATTGAGAGATAGGGATAATGCAAAGCTCCCCAAGAAGGAGGGGGCCTGAGGGGTTGCCCCTGGAGTTTGGGTCTAGGGGTTTTTATGGGCTGGTTGGCTGGCTGTTTTAATCTGGTTAACCCTCCATGAGCCTGTAAGCCAATCAAGTTTTTATCATCTACCTATCATGTGGGAAAGGGTAGAGGGCTCCTTCCAGGGTGGTGTATAATCCTTTTAAGGTTGGTTCCTTCTTGGGATTTGGAGGGTGGGGGTGGGGGCTTATCCCTGCCTGCCTTTCTTCCAACTATCTTTCATTCCACCTTTTTTTTTTATTGTTTTACAAAGCCACTGCATGAATATCATTTCCCTTGGGGCTCACAATTAGCATCCTTAAAGCCAAAAGCCTTAAAAGGGCAAGGCAGTTGGGTTTTACATTGGCATTCTGGACCTCCTCCTAACAAAGGGATTTTCTACAAGTCTTCTGTTATTTTTCATCTCAATTTCATTTGTAATAAGGACTGCATATGTATCTAGTGCTTGTTCCTTCTATTCTCTTTTATGCATAAATAAGAATTTGCTTAGTTTCAAGCTTTAAATTTCAACTATTTTCTTCCAAATGTTATTCAGGGCAACCAAAATATAGACTTTTTTTTTTTTTTTTTTAATGGCCACAATCTATTTCCTTGACTTGTTATTATAATTGTAATTATGTTGGATGTGGGCAATGATATGAAACATTGGGGTTTAGGAGTGAATAGTCAAGAAAGAATTCTTGAGACATCTTTGGTGCAAAGAGGGTGGTTTTACTAAAGCATGGGGACAGGATCTGTGGGCAGAAAGAGCTGCACTGGAGTAGTGAGGAGTGACTGATTATATACTTTCTTGTGGGGAGGCGGTTAGGGATAGTGGAAGTCTCTACGGAATTTGGGAAGAAGGTTTTCAGGATCTTGAGGGGCTAGCCGCTGTTAGGATAAGATCATTTACTACTGCCCAATAAAACCTTAGTCATGAGACCCATCAGATGTGTATCAGTGGGCCATATTCTTGGAGGGTGATTGCTAACAGACATTGAGGGGGGTGGGTAGAGATAAAGGAAGTTTCCAAAGGGATTTTCATGTTAAGTAAGACATAGGATTCTGGAGGTTGGGCAATTGTCAAACTAAGGTTGTCTTTTGCCTGCAGCAAAAGTATTAACATGGAGGTAGTTGATTTCCTGGAGGAAGGTTACTCTTCCTATCTCAAGTATTTGTTAATGGGCTGTTAGGTATAAGGAAGTTTTTGTTTCTGTTTTGTTATTGATTTTTTTTTTCTGTATTTCTTTTGCCTTTGTTCTCCACATCATTTCCCCCAGAAAAATGTTGACCCTATGTCTTTAAGGTTGCTGAGGGTGAAAGGTCTCATCTTCTGTAACTTCTTCCTGCTGAAGAGGGACATACAGATGTCCCTACCTGTGGGTCGGCATTAGTTAGTTGGGGACATATGTATATAGGAGTCATGAAAGGCAGAGGTAGCTGAGTCCAAGGGAGACCTCAAGTGTGGATGTCCTGGAGTAGAAAGGATGATCTATAGGCTTTAACTTACAGCAGTAAAGGAGTCTCTGTACTAGGTGGAGAGACAATGGGAAAAAACAGCAAAACATGTTTAGAATAACAAAAAGGAAAAGGAACCCAGGTAAGAGTTCTTTGATAGTTGACAAAAATCATCCTCCAGTTCAGGAGTTTAACCATTCATTAAAGGAAAGAGAGGGATCATTTAAAGCACCAATTTGAGCACTCATATCAGTTAGAAACTCAGAAATATTTTTGTGGTAATCTGGAATGTATACAGAGCATTCTCTTTTTATGATAGCACAAGTTACACTTTGTGCAACAGTTAAAACATCTAATGTCATTCTATTTTGTAAAACTGCATAAAGCATTTGTGTTACTTCAATATTTAATAGGTAAATGCTATTTTGAGTGTCACTTAGAACTTTGACCCAGTACTTATTAAGAACTTCCATGTGCCAAATGACATCCTCCAGTCCTAAATAGGTAACAAAGATGGATGCTAGGTGGTCATATCAATAAAACACAGATTGTGTCCACCATTGTTTAGGAAGTTTGGTTGGGTTGGCAATGGTTTTAATAATGTGTCTGTGCATCTAGGCAAACCCAGAGTATAGTGGCCTATCCAGCCAGGGGGGAAGCCATGGCCACAGAGCAGAGTTGCATAGCCACTGGGTCCCTTTTGGAGCTAGCCAAGTCATTCTGGGACTCCTTGAGCTTCAGGCAGGATATCAAGGATATCATTCCATTTTGGAGGGTCACCTTCTGAATTTGTGGGTCACTTTGAGTTGGGGTCTGGATGAAGGTTGCTGCTGTATGCTTGGCTAAAGCCTCTACTTGCGATTTTATATCAATAGAGTTGGGTCCTAGGACAAATGTGTCTAAGGGATAAAACCATCAAAAAGCCCTCTTTGTCTGATGTTTAGCCTTAACAATATCCTAATTATGAGGAATCACTGGCAAGTGGGAGATTTGCCTCTGGAGATAAAGGACATCCCCCAAATGGATCATCTAGTCTAATCATAAGGAAAGTGGGGCCATCCATTATCTCCACAAGTATGTAGTTAAACCCATGGAGTATAGTACACTCTGGCTTTTAAGGAATGATTTTGTCATCTCAGCCACACAGAAGGCGTCAAGGTGAGTTATAGTTTTTTGATGGGCTCTGTCCCATTTTACAGCTGTTCAAATAATCATAAGCCTATGGGGTCCTGTTTTTATCCCCACAGAATAGCAAGCATGAAAATTGTCTGTACATGACCTATTATGGCAATTCCTCTGAAGTTTACCTCAAATCGTCCAGCTTAGGTAAACAACAAACAGTTAAAGACAATCAAGTGGTACCTGGGTGGCTCAATTAAGTGTCTGACTTGATTTCAACTTGGGTCATGATCTCAGAGTTGTGGGATCGAGCCCCATGTCAGGCTCTGCACTCAGTGCAGAATCTGCTAGTCCCTCTCCCTCTGCTCCTTTCCCTGATTGCTCTCTCTCTCTGTCTCTAAAATAAATAAATAAAATATTTTTTAAAAAATACAATCAAAACTAGAATTTAACATCCATGAAAGTGTGTTATTGAAACAATGCTTTTCTCTAGAATCACCCTTGTTTCCAGAGATAGCCAAATTAAAACTAATTTGCTTGAAAAACAAGTCTAATTTTAACAAATCTGCTAGAGCTTCTCATAAGGAATCTAGATTGATCTTTGAATAACATCTGCAGGCCAGAAGCCACGCCAGACGTGCCTGTAATACCTGTAGATTTGGGTGATTTCCTCTTCTTGATGTCTCCAAAATATCCTGAGGTTTCTGTACCTTCTAGGAAATGACATTGTTTTCTCACCTGGGAAGACTACTGGGAACTTTGTAAGCAAGATATTAGGCCAACATTTCCAAGGGGCTTTGTTGGCTCCATAAAATCAACCTTAATTCCTTAAAGCTGTCTGATCATATGTAAGTCTATTCATGTCTCTCTCAAATACGACGTTCCAGTCAAAGCCTTGGTAAAATAACCAATGTTTCCAATGGTGTCTGGTTAAAAGGAGAACAAATTCTTATTGAACTTATGCAAATGATTATAATTGCCACAGAAGAATACTCACTGAGACTTTTTGAATTTCAGAGGGTTCAGGTTAGAGAGAAAGTTAAATGTTTCAATTTGTTCACAATGAATATTTCAGCATATTTCTATAAGTCAAAGATATCTTAAGAGAAAATTTCCTTAATTCAGAAGAGCAAACATTAAGAGAACTAGCAATATTTTAAACTTGAGTCACAAAAACTATAATCTCTTCCTCAATTCATTTAGTCCCATGTTACTAATTCCTACTATCTGAACACACCTTTTTAGTTAGTTCTGGAAAATTTTATCATTTCAGTTTCATAATCTTAGATATCTAAAGCCTGTATGTGGCAAAAGCCTTTTTTATGAATCTGATTGAAGATGAATCGTGTTTCACATGACAAAAGACCACAATGCAATTGACAAGGAAATTCAGTTATTTTTTGTGACACACAATACTTCAATAATCAGAATATGAGGTGAAGACCTTATACCAGAATATAACATACAAATATGTTATATTTGTATAACATATTTGTATAACATACAAATAAACAAGCCTAAGTAGCAAGAGACTTCTTTAACAATTCAAATCCGGGCAAGTTTGTTAAAACTTTAGAAAGTTTCAAATAACATGCCTAAATAGGATTGTAGCTCATTAAAGACCCGATAAAAACAAAACATTGAAACTGGTTTTTTGGGGCACAGAAAAAGAAAAATACAACTTTGTTTACATTTTCTTATCAAGAGCAGACCGACAATCTATGAAAAACATTATCTTTTTAACACAGAGAAAGCAGAATTTCAATCTTACACCAGTGTAATTTTAAAGTCCATTCATTTTAACCTTAGTTCGTGCTGACCAAACATAAAATTCCTTTTCAAAGATTTCCCTTCACAAACGTCGTACAACTTTCTTTTTCATTCAGACTCTTCAGGCTTTCTTTTCCTTTAGTGCCCACAGTTCTTGGTCATGCTACTTTAAAGGATAAAGTGGTAGACCAGAGGAAGAGTGGTGAGTGGCAAAGCAAAGTTTATTGAGTGATAGTACAAAGTTCCCAAAGAGGGAGGGGACTGAGAGGGTTGGGTTGTAGTTAGGGCTTCAAGTCTAGGGGTTTTTGTAAGAATGTTGGTGGATTGTTTTAATCTGATTAACTCTCTACATGCCTGTCACCCTGTCAGGTTTTTGTCCATACGCTCATCTACCTATCAGGTAGTCATCCATGTGGAAGAGGGTAGAGGGCTCCTTCAACAAAAATGTATTGCATCCCTTACATCTTTCTTACACATCTCTTACTTTCCTATATACAGAGTTGTTTCCCTTACTTCTGTCGGTCTTAATTATATTTAGCAGAATTTTAACTCTTAGAAACTGTAGTCTCCAGTGAAAACTAGGTAATTACCAACTGTGAACTGTTCCACCAGAATTCTGTAGATGGCAAACTTATGAATCAATTAAGCACAATCCATGTTTTTCAACAGACTCGAATATCCTTAGTCTCCCTGCAATAAGAAGTCTAAAGCACAAACTTACCTTTATTAGTCAGTGAATTAGTACTTTATCCTATTTGAAAAGACCTAGATGTCCAAAAGATATAATCCAATTTGTCATTCAAGCAGAACTTTAAAGTTTCACATTACCAAAGATTTGAGAGCTTTCTTAAAAATTACCCATGAAAACTTTGAGACAGACACAATTAACCATCATTTTAAGTCATTTCTTGCTGACAAATTGCAACAGAGATAACATGAGCTTATTTGACCTTCAGTAAATCAGGGTAGAATGCAAGTTTTATACTTAATGCTGGTAACTCTACAGACAAGTCTATTTCAGTTAAACCAACAAACTTAAATTAGTTGAAGTACTGAATTATGTTCTACCTGGGTCCACTTAAGGTCAATCAATTTTTCCCCATTGTCAATTTTTACCTGGGGCACTGGTGAGGAAATCTGAAGTGGGCAGTGTTAAGTCCAAGGGGGTGCTCTTTACTCCTTGACAGGGTAGAGGGAAAATCTAATAGTGCTGGAGGCACTGAGGATGGTATAGGGACCAGTTGTGTAGGCTGGTGATGCAGAAACAGGAGGAGGGGGAGGCAGAAGTGGTGAGATGCTGCCAGAGGGCTGAGAAAGAAGACTCTGGATTCTAAAGTTCATCAGCTCAGACAGATGAGCAGACGCCATGTTTTTCTGCCAACAAGTGGGAATAGGCAGTCCATGTTGTGCCAGAGAAGACAGGGAAATTCCCTGAAACAAAGGAACTTTGGCAGCTGCTTGGGAATATTGCTCAAAGTCCCTGTCCCAAGGTAGACCGACCACAGTTGGCTTCAATTCCATTAACCTGGGAAATGAATGAGAAAGAAGAACCCACATCTTTTGGGAGGAGGAATGGTGAGAGAGTCAACATCCCCTTCATTACATCTAGCAACAAGGGTTTAGGAGGCATATTTAGACGATTATCATCCAATATATTGGGAAAGAGTTTACAGGTTTCGTTAATAGCTAAACACATTCTGCAAGAGGCCCTTATGTCTGGGTGCTGATTTAAAGAAGACCTGGACCTAGGCTACTTCTGTTCACTTTCCCTTTTTCCTGCAGAAGAGATCTACACAGAGGCCATGCAGTGTTACAGATCAGTCCTTTCTTAAATTTTGCAATCAGAATTATTCCAGTGAGTTAAAAGGAATTCCAAGGGAGAGTCCTTGGAACCTAAGAAAGAAGGTCCATTGCAATGGACTCTCTCAAGAAAATCTCCCCCGACTTCTGAGTGGCATCTCACACAGGGTACATCAGAGGTTCCTGGTGTCAAAGTGACTAGAGGCATCCCTCAAGTGAAATCTCTAATGATCACTGCCTTGCCCCCTTAGGGCATATGTGTGGAGGATGGTTGCTAACATATATCTTGATGGGGGAGAGGGGAACTGGTGGTGGTGGTTGTGGCGGTGTAAGAAATAAATGAAGTTTCCAGTGGGATTTCCATATGCTAAAGAAGACCTACCCGGTCCTAGAGGTCCAGCTAATGTCAAGCTAATGTTGCCTTTTGCCTCTAGCAAAGTATTAACATTGAGGTTGTTGAATTCCTGTAAGAAGGTCACTCTTCCTGTCTCAAGTACTTGTCTCAATGCGTTGTAAGTTGTGAAGAGGTTTAAGGTCCCCCCCCCCATATTTCTTTTGCCTTTGTTCTCCACATCAGACAAAATGTCTTGAAGAGATGCTGTTTTCTACTTATCGTTGTGGGGCTAATCAATGGGAGAAGCATTAATGTGAGCTTTTCTTAATGAATATGAATATACTTAATTCAAAATTAAGTAATTTAAATATCTTTTGAAATTTTTTACATGCCATTCTACCACCTCCGTACTGTAGCTCCTGAAATACTTGAGTATGATGTTCACTTATTATGAACAAAAACTCTGAAGAGTTTGTCTTAATTTGATCATATCATTTAGTCCCATTGATTATGGTTTCCTCAGTTAATGGTTTCTCTAAATCGGTATCACTGAAAAGTATATCTAGTTTCAGTGATACCAAAATATATGCCCTATGTTATTTTTTTTTATATCAGTGGGTTTGGTTCTTAGATATAGTTATCATGAATGTTTAATTAATCTTAATTTGATTGCTATAACTAGCAATATTTACAGGATTACCTTATGTGATTAAATTTGCATTTTATATCTGTTTCAAGCAGAGAAGATGATGTGATATTTCTTTTCACAATTACTCATTTGTTTTAAAATTACTTTAAATATTCTGTTGTGAACTGAGAACTGATTCCAAGTGTGGAAATAAATGAGTTTCAACACAGTTGATTTAACCTCTCCTTGAGTAGTTCATGAGTGTAGTAAATGTCTGCTGGGTGTTCACTTTATTTGTAGGAGACAAGTCCACATTTTATTTAAACATTTATTTGAGCTTGGGTCTCTTAAAATTTCTAGGGTTTCAGGTACGTGAAAAATTAGCTCTGAACCAAGTCATAACAAAAGAGATCATTTTATTAATTAGAGATTCTAAGTCATGTGAAGCTTTTTAGTTTCTAATATTTATGTCATATTTCTTAATTCTATAAAGATGATTTCATGTAACATAAAGCTGGCAATTAATTAAGCAGCATGGTTTACTTTAGGATTTTAATCCTCCTGTAAAAAAAAAACAAAGGAAATACAAAACCAAACCTGAAACATCAGCTTCAATAATAACAACAAACTCTTATTGCTACATGTTACAAATAATTAATAAGTCTTCAGAGGACAAGGAAGTATGTAGATGTTATAAAACTCAAGTCCACACTTGAGGTTCCAAATTTTGTGTGTAGTTAGATTCTCTTATAAGGTTCAAAGTACTTCATTTTTGCAATTTAAAGAATAAGGCGGTTGCTGTAATCCAATTCCTTTATTTCCTTTAAAGGGAATATTAGTTTACATTTAAGAGAATGTCATGGAACCAATGCAGCATAAAAACTTCTCTTTTTTGAGAATAGACATAAAACGCAGCTTTGTTGGGTATGTTTTAATTTCAGACGTTAATCTTTTTTTTTTCTTTTCAAATTTAACAAAACACCCTAAAGCATGAAACCCTAAAAACCCCATTATTGGAGGATTTAAAAAACAGAAACAAAAACGAAAACAAAAACTTCTCAGGAATGTCTACATGACTTTTTGTCAATATTCATAAGCCACTTAAAGATTTTCAGTTACTAAGGATTATTTTATTGGAAATAGAGCACACTACAAATCTCTCTAGACCATCTTGATGACTCTGTTTCAGAGACCCTTGAATAAAAAGCAGAGTAAAATTGCATTGAGAGTGGTAATGGTGGCAGGGAGATGGAAGATACTGCTCTGAGAATTTCTAATTGCTGTGTAAGCAACAGGGCAGAATAAAGTGTGTGTTAGATAAAATTGGGCCAAGATATACAATTGTATCTGTAGTGAGTGAAATGCCGCAACTAACTGTGAAGGCAAATCTGTTGATGCCTGAAAGACCACACACGTGGAGAGGTGGTGAACTTCTCAGGAGGCTTTGTTATTCCAGCTGG
The DNA here is from genome assembly GCF_010015895.1 of Lontra canadensis. Taxonomy (NCBI): domain Eukaryota; kingdom Metazoa; phylum Chordata; class Mammalia; order Carnivora; family Mustelidae; genus Lontra; species Lontra canadensis. Next base: position 44,410 of record NW_022631379.1, read on the forward strand.
GCATGGAGAATGAGAACGGTGTCTCAGCCCTCACACACACCAATTTACCTCACGGACATTTCTAAGCTATGAAATACTTGATTTTTGTAATCCAGAAACTATGAGAGATCACTCCCCAGAAATCACTTGGATTAGGCAATACTGGTCTTAAACTATTAGGACTCCAAAGGTTTTTCATGACTCAGACAGTGAATGTGGCATTAATTGTGTGAATCGCCAGGCTAAAACAAACTTGAAGAGAATTCAATCCTGTAAGGCACTAAAGTCAGACCAACTGTATGAAACAGGTATCCTGAAAATGGGTGCGATAACTTATTTTCTAAAAGTAAAATTGCTCTTAAACAAGTTCTCTCAATGAATCTCATACAATGCAAGAGGCAATTTGTTTTCTTCTTATAGAAATAAATCTTGCAAACCTGAAGCTTGATAGACTCTGGTTAGCTTAATTAAAGTTAGTACAAGCTCAGAATTCTTTATCCAATACTCATGAGATCAGTGTATTTTAGATTTCAGATTTTCTTTTTTTTTTTTCTTTTTTTTTTTAGAAAGGTACTCTGTATTTATCATGTGTTAAATAATACTCCAGGGCCTGGGGCAACACCCTATATTCAAGTACATTAATATTTTTGCTGTGAAATGTACTAATGTATGTAGGTGGGCTGAGGACCACAAATAGCTTAATGTCAGGTGGGAGCAGGTTTTGCTGCCATAATTTGCCACAAATTTACTAAGATATTTATAACATACAGAGCTTTTAGACATTGGTACTGTATTGTTTCAAGTCAGTCACTTAGGGGTCCAAAGGTCCTCCACCTTCCTTGAGAGAATATAGTGCAATTTCATAAACATTGGAGGGACTCCTTACAAAAGAAAATATTTACCTGTAAGTGACAGTAGAATGACTTTTAAAATATCATCTTTGAGAAAGATATAATTGATTTAAATTCCTTCCGTAGTATAATGAACTCATATAAGACCATTTTCTGAGATTATTTTGATAATGGGGTCAGAGCCTAGGAGGATATTAGAATTAGGACAAGGAAAGGGAGATAGTTTTTCAAATTTGGAATACCCTGAGTTCACTATCTCTTTGAACCCATTCGAATATTTCCCTCATCCACCTTTTCTTTTATGAGTCGTGTCAAGGAATCTGAATGGTGTCCTAATCATAATGGAAATTCATGGGAAGATTAAGTAAAAAAGTGATCAAATGAGATCTACATTTTATAAAAACAACAACAACAACAACAACAACAAACACAACCCTGGCATCACTGTAGAAAAAGGAGAAAGACAGGTATTGGGGCAAAGGAGGTTAAATACAAGGTTATTGGACAAAAACATCTAAGTAAGATATAATGGTCTGGAACTGCCAAATACCACAATCCAAAAGTTATAAGGCAGAACTGACCCAACTTAGTGCTTGTTTGCGTATGGGGAATGACACAGGAGTCAAAAAAGTCTCTGAGATTTCTAATCGAATGATGTCTTTTACTGAAATAGAACGTAAGGTTGTGTGTGTGGAGGGAAGGGGGAAGGGAATCGACAGAGTAAACTCAGTGCTAAGCATGTTGAATTTGAGGTTTCCATGTGATATACAAATGGAAACAACTGCCAGGAAGTTAGCTGTAATACTTGCAAGTTCAGGGGAGATGTAGCGACTCATGATGTAAATATTTTCTCAGGAATATATTGATGTTAAAGATGGTACAGGGAGAATGTAAAGTATGAGGTGAACCCTAAGGCCACCATTCATTGCAGTCTGGTCTCAGGAAGAGGCACCTACAAAGCCAGCTGGAAAGGGTCATATTATTTATTTATTTATTTATTTATTTATTTATATTTTTTTGCAAAAAACCCAAACACACAATAGCTTATATAACAGAGTAAGAGAGTGTTTCAAAAAGATCATATTGTTAGACAAATTCGTTATTCACCAAAAAGAGAATGAACTTGTTTTACTGGATGGCATGGCAGGGAGGTCATTAACAGCCCTGGCTGTGTGGGGATTGGCAGGGGGGAGCAAGAGACAGACCAGACCAGATGGCCCTGGCCTGCAGGAGAGGGGAAAAAAATGGGTGTGAAGATGACAGTGGAGTCAGGATAGTAGGTTGTTCAGAAAAGAAAAATTAACATGGAGAGACTGGAACTTGTTTACGAACAGAATTAATGTATAGAGGAATATTGAAGACCTAGGAAAGATAGGAGTAGAACAAGGTTCCCTGGGAGGGATGATGTACAGAAAATTTTAAAGGCTTGGGTTGCAAAGGGTTTTCAATTGATGGCTTCTATTTTCCCCCAAGAAATAGGAGCTCAGAGAGAAAGGAGGCTGTATGAGGTTTGAGGTGAAAAGAGAACATTTGAAATAGCACCTGGAAAAAATACAAGTGAACTGACAAGGGAAACAAGAAAATTTCAATATTGATTTTTTTCAGTGGAAGTTGCAAGCTGACTTTACAGGGGCCTGGCAGTATCAATCTACCAAGTAATTAATTTTTTTAAGACTATTTATTTATTTGACAGACAGATCACAAGTAGGCAGAGAGGCAGGCAGAGAGAGAGGAGGAGGCAGGTTCCCTGCTGAAAAGAAAGCCCGATGCAGGGCTTGATCCCAGGACCCTGAGATCATGACCTGAGCTGAAGGCAGAGGCTTAACCCACTGAGCCACCCAGGCACCCCAATTAATTAATTTTTATTTGGAAATGCCACCAAGGAAGAATAATGGTGAATGCTTTTTGTAGAAAATGGCAGGAGATGCCCAGATATTGAAACCAGAAAGTACATTGTGGTGAAATTTATATTGATTTTCAGTTTTTTTAAGAAGTGCAGAAAATGAAATTCAACAGAGAATGTTACAGAAGTTCAGAAGTAATTGAGTAAGAATAAATAACAAACTAACCCCATTTTCCCTTAGTAGCAATAGCAGACTGATAGACAAGATGAATACTATAGATAAAATATAGGATATAACGGATAAGGCGTTTATTTGTTAACCTTATATAAATTCTACAAGTGATTGGTCTGCTTTTTATGTTGCTGCAAAAAACAGCTATGACCATTGTTAGTGGCGAGTAAGTTTACAATAAATATTTGTTGAATGAATTAATGAAACTTGTGGTCAGAGATGTGAATGAGCTAGACAGGTATGTAGGTTACTGATATTAAGAGTGTTAGCTATGGAGTCAATGCCAATCTGGAGCAAATCTCTAGTTGTGTGTTCCTTCTGATCTTGTCTTGTACAATGACTAAAAGACGCCATGGTTATACAATCTTTATTTGATACGCAAACAAGATGACCTTGAAATGGAGTAAATAGGAATCTTAAATTTCCACTTTAATTTCAGTACTCAAGTATAGTGTGCAGGAGGCTAACAAAAGGTAAGGTCCTTTGGCACCAAAAGCATATGTGTTAAAATGAATCCAATTATGATTCCATCCCCCCAAAAGTAAATAATGCTTTTATTGAAAGAGGCAGTAGTGTCCTGTGCGCTGGTGTGAACACATTTGGAATATTGTGTTCAGTTTCATGTGCCATTCTGGGAAATCAGACAGAGATTACCTGGAAAATATTAACCAAGACCTCCAAACTGCTGAGGGAAATGAGGATGGTGAGTGTGAAGAATGAGAGGCGTAGGGAGAAAATCACAGCATTGTCAAATATAACAAAAGGAACCATCATTGGTAGGTTGAAGAACTTCCCTCCTAACGGAGGGGGTTGGACACACTGACCTTTAATATATTGTCATACTCTAAGATTCTCTCCCTTGTATGTCCTAAAGGAAACCTGCAGGGTTTTAAAGAAAAATGCTAGTCTTAAACATTTTTATCCATTCTCACTAGAAGGAATATCACAAAAGCAATCAGTTCCTCTTCAATTGAGTCTTTTCAATAAGATATTTTAGTTTCTCAATCTTTTTGAGCCAAACATATTTTTTCTTTATAAATGTTTTTCTGCCTTGCAGGAGAAGGAGAATTACAGCTAACAGATCCAAATTTACTATGTGTAATCTTGTCTTTCCTACATTTATGGAATATGTATATTTTCCTAGAAGATAAATATGCTTTCAACCAAAGTATTTGATGAGGCACTGTACTGTAGATTTTTCATATTTGGTTTTCAGGTTTCTTAAGTGGAAATGTAAGCTATATTTTTTATCCAAATCAATTTGAAACAGTCACTAGTTAATGAGGAATACATATCAGTTCAACTCACAAAAATGGTTCAAATATTCAGGTCAGAATGAATACTACCAAAATTGTGAAATAAAGTTACTGCATTTATTCTAAATACTTTCTAGAGGTCTTCCTTCTTATAAATATATACCCTAAAAATGGAATTAAGCCAGAGTTGATGCTTATGTCTGGCAAGTATTTTTTTATACCACAGATTTTACTAATAATATTACATCAACTGAAATCCCTATATATGCTTTCTGATGTTGTTCCAAACAAGTTATATAGCTTATGCCTTTAAAGAAAAGATTACATTGACTAGAATTAAGATTAGAGAAAAGGGACAATTTCAGACTTACATATCTATAATTACGTTTTGAAATCTCTATGATTTTTAAAGATTCACAGTGAGATTCTGTTAAACGGATTATAGGTATGTTTTTGTCTTAAACCCTTCAGTCTGTTTACACAATTTAAAGGTTAGCTATAAATATACAGAAGTCCCCCCGCCCACCTCCATTTATCTGCACTTTTGCTTTTGTAGTTTCATTTACCTGCAGTAGGCAAGGTCCAAAGGCCGATGCTCCTCCTTCTGATGAGTCATAGGTCAACAGTTGCTCAGCCCTGCTTCGCTATGGGACTCACCTCATTCCCTGACATGGGCATCTTATCCTCTCATAGGATCACAAGAAGAAGGGTGAGTACAGTACAATAAGATGTTTTGGAAGAGAGAGACCACATTCCCTTAACTTTTATTTCAATATATTGTTATAATTGCTTTATGTCATTCATCTCTTACTCTATTTTATTTTTTTAATTTTTTAAATTTAATTTTATCTTTTCAGCGTTCCGAGATCTGCTATTTTATAAATAGAAGTGTATCATAGATATCTATATCTATATCTATATCTCTATATATATGGTATATAGACATATGGTATATATATTCTATATATAGAAGTATATCATAGATATATAAAAATATGGTATATAGGTATATGGTATATAAGTGTGTGTATGTGTGTATATATATATGTGTGTATATATATATATATGTGTATAGGTATATATGGTATATAGGTATATAGTTATATATATATATACACACATAGATAGATAGATATATCCATAGGAAAAAACATGGTATATAGAGGGTTTGGTACTACCCATGGTTTCAGGCAACCACTGGGGGTCCCAGAACCTATCCCCATGGATAACGGGGAGGATGACTATAATCTGAATTAAACCACCACCGTCCATACCTGAACTGTGTTGTCTTGGAAAGAATATGAAGCAAAAATCAAGGCTTAAATTTACTTTCAACATATACTCACTAAACAAATACTTTAGTGTTTACACAGTACTAAATAATGTGGGCCTGGACCATGAAAATTAAATAAATTGCAATTTAAAAATATTTAGATTAAATTGTGTATATATAAACAAGATTTCTAGATTGGTTCTTTTCACTTTCTGTTTTTGACCAGGCAAAACTTTTTATCTTTATTTTTCTTGGACCAGACAGGGATCTTTATGTAGGGAACGTTTAAAATCATTAATGAAAGAAAAGATTATACAATCATTTTTTTAAAAATACTTCTGTCTGAAAAATTGAGAACCAAATGCCAAATGAGTTCAGTTGAATTCAAGAAGGGAAAGGCAAACCGTCACTTGGAAAGTAGTGTTATGGATTAATTTTATCCATATTACTTAACTCTCTCCTGTCATGAAGTTTGTCTCGTATTTTAATTTCTCCTCTGTAATCACATAAGTGCGGTAGCAAGTATCGTGAAAAGGAAAGCACTATATTGGAAATAATACTGGTTTATCAAAGCATTTGATTTCTACTTATCCCCACTATTTCCTGCTATAGTATCCTGAATTAGCCTCTTAAAGACGTAGATTCTTCCATCTCCATAATGGACAATGGTATGTGCTTAGTTTATTTTCCAAGGTTTACGGTAAAGTGGAATTGTAAGTCTACTACAATGGAAATAAATAATACATGTTATGGAAATTATGATATTATGCTAATATCATAAATATGATATCTCACTGTATACTTGCATTTGTATTTTATGCTAATATCATAAATATGATATCTCACTGTATACTTGCATTTGTATATTTTTCCCTAATATGTATACTCACAGAGAGTGTTTTCTGTTTTGCTCCAGATTCCTTTCCTATGTCAAAGTCAGTTCCTCTATCGTATGTGTATAATATTCTTATAAAGTAATGTAAATAATAGAATAGAATTGAATGCATTTTTTTAAATATTAAATTAGGTGTTGGTGGAAAGTCATGTTGTCTTTCCTCTACTTTGTTCATCACTAATGAGTCTCTGTGCCACTGTTTGTGAAGTTACTTGTGCCAAGGCTGGTTTGATTTTTGGTGTAGCATTTTCCTTTGCAAATTTTGGAACTGCTCCAGGCCTGAGCCTGGGTGTTTGAGGAAGAAATGTCAGTGGTCCTCATGGTGTGTGGTCTCCTAATGAGCTATTTCAGGCCTGCATGCTGCTTCCCACACTCTTGCTAACAGTTGGTTTTAACTTCTAGGCAAGATTTGCATTGTCTGTAGCTCAATGGAATTATATACAGAACATATGAATAAGTCATGAAGAGACTTTCTTCAGTAAAGGTTGACATAGAGGGTGTGGATTCTTATTTCAATGAACTTCACAGGAATCAACATTTACTATCTCACGCACAGAACGGTCTTGTGGAAAATACTTTGGATTCGGAATTAAAAGTCGCAGTTAGGTTCTGAGTAGGCATTTTAGACGTGCCATTTGAGATATGTCACAACTTCTCTGACCTCCATTTTTTTAATATTGAGAAGAGGGTAGAACTATATAATTTATAGGTTTCTTCTAAAATTATTGATTCTATAATTCAAATATTCTAGATAAGTTTTTGTCTTTGAAAAGCATTCTGTTGAAATCGATCCAGGCTGGTCTTTCTATCCCAGGTTCAGTACTGATAATGGAGGTTTGGAATTGGCACTGGGTCTCTGTGGGAAAGGGCTATTATTTAGGTAACCTCCCAGATTGAAATCTGACTCTTACTATAATGTGTCGTGCCAAAATAAAAGAAAGGTTATGAAAGGCTCTATGCTGTATGATTATAACAGCTGCTGTTATAAGCATCTTAGAGGAAAGGAGAGAATATATATGTTTTGGTTTTCATGGAAAAAAGAATGATTTACAGCTTGGCTCACCTACTTCATCATCATGCTCAGCATGTAGCTTAAAAATTTACTATCTAGATCAATAAAACACTATTGTCTAGAGAGAATTTAATATACTGCCTTTTTAGCATTTCAGAATGTATGTACATGTATCTACACATGATCTAATGTTTAAAAACGCAGTTATACAGAATGTGGCTATGCCCCAATTCTCCTTCTTCCATTAAATAAGAGCAATAAGTTATTTACTTGACATTTTGATAACGATACTACTCTTTTTTTTTTCTTTTTTTTTGCATCATTCCTCTTTATATCTACTACATAGTCTAAAATCTTTGTGGGTCTTTCAAGATACTCAATTATCTGTATCTATTTCATCTGCACAGCATTTCCCTATGGCTTACCTACCTCTGCTTGTTGTTCCAGTCAGTTCTATTGTCTCCTTTCCTTGTCTGTTCCTTTCCTAATTCCCACCTTCACATCTTTGCCAGGGATGCATTTCTGCTACCTAAAATGGTTATCTTCTTTTTTCCCACACAAACCACACATCTTTTTTAGAGCAATAAATCACTTTACTGTGTTTTAAAAATTAAGTGTTTCCATTACACCAAAAATCAGACAGTATCCAAACATTGAAAAAGCAACAGATGACTTCAGATCTTACTCTCGTTAAGTAGTTAAGTATCGCATTCTGTCAACATTACTTGAGACATTTCTCTGTGCCTGTATATACATATCCTGGCTAGATGAAAATGCCATCAGTAAAGAGTCCTCTATAGTTTAAAAAAATACTAAAACATTACAAAATACAGACTAATTATTTTTTTCAGCATGTTTCCATTTTAGATACCCTGGATTATCCCAGTGTCTTTTAAGTAGCATGCTTCACCTGCTCCTGTTTACCACGGTCTTCCTTCTTTATATCTTCTTATATCTTCTTCTTTATATCTTCTGTTCTTGGAACCCTCACTGCTCTATGACAATGCCTAAACCTTTAGCAGTTACTGCACTCTCGTTTTTGTGTGTTTTTATTTCTGATTGAAATCAAACTAGATTTTAGCTTTCTTGAGATAAGAGCTCTGTCATATTTCTTTGTATTTCTCTCAGTCTCTGCCTTATTCTTGCCTGTGTGTCTCATAGAAACTCAATAAATATCTGTTGGCTGAGCAATTAATAGAACTAAAGAGTATATATAAATTTTGTATTAAATGTTGGTGTGTCATCTCTGCATTCCTTCTACCCCTTTGTTTTGAGTGATAACCATTCAGGCCATTAATGGCTTAATTTGTTGGCATAATATAATCCCATGTGCCTAATAGCTGGTTCCAGAATAGCGGTATAAACTCAGCTGGCCCAATCAGACTAATGCTTAGGATTTTTTCCTCAATAGTTAAAGAAAAGGAATCTTTCTCTTCTTCTGTGGAGATAAGGCTTGAAAATGCTGCAGCCTTGTGCTGCCACTAGGTAGATCAGACTGAAGAAGATGCCAAGGGAAAAAGGAAGTTTGTAACAAGAAGATATAGGTGAACCTGAGCCTCTGGAGACAAGATGAATCTTCTCAGAGGCCCACACCACATCTAAATGTGTCTGTTTCCTGAGTCATTGACCTCACATTGAATTAGATCTTTATGCATTATTGGAAAATTAATTCATCCTCATTGATACTTACATCCTAGTTGATACTTATAAAAAACTTTGCATTAGGTAATTCATAGGAATATAATATAGAAAGATACTTTCCATATTTTTATGTGTTCAAGAGTAAGTTTTGAGAGCCACGCTATAGAAAACGCTATAGAATTTATTCCAGTTCTTCATTCTTGCATTTATGAGGACCTATGAATATGTGTGTGTATATGAAAAAGAGAGAGATTCAAGGGAAACAATACCATCAGCTGTAATTAATTCTTAAAAAAAACATATGTTCTTTGAGAATTTGGTAACCTAATTCTAAGGAATAAAATATTTGAGGTCAGTTATTCAAATGATGGTCTTAAAATGGATTATGTGAAGAATTAATTGATTGGATGATTAAGTATAAATGAAACTTCTGAACTATAATACTGATGTGTATTATTTGGTAAATATTTTGGTGTAAGAAATTGTTTTCTCACTTTGAAATTTCTGCTGTCTGCCAAAGAACAATAGCTTTTTAAGCAGTCAGTCGGAGTGACTGATAGGCAATCTGTTTCTCTGCCTTTCTTTCTCTTGGAAGGTAGGCATTCGACTCCGGGCCAAGCACTTCAGATTTTTATGGGTTGTGAAACTACTTTGTAACTCAACGGTGACATAGTTGGCTTTGGGAAGGGAAAAAAAGGGAAGAGAAGTAGAAATGTGTTCTAAATGTGGTTGACTACTGCTATAGGTTCCTACTAAACATTCGTATATTGTCCAAAAAACCTGAATTTTGGTTTTCAATGTTTTAAAATATAAAATATTATTATCATAATATTAGAACATGTTCTTAGGGCTTTTAATGGTGATCACAGGGCATGTTCTAAATTTGGATCCTAAAAGCTTTTTGAGGGAGCCCATCTCTCCCAGTAGCCCACGGTTCTGGCAGAGTTTTTGTTTGTTTGTTTGTTTTGTTTTTAAATTTATTTACTTATTTTTTAATTTCTTTTTAGCGTAACAGTATTCATTGTTTTTGCACCACACCCAGTGCTCCATGCAATCCGTGCCCTCCTTAATACCCACCACCTGGTACCTCCCACCAACCTCCCACCCCCCCGCCCCTTTAAAACCCTCAGGTTGTTTTTCAGAGTCCATAGTCTCTCATGGTTCACCTCCCCCTTCCAATTTCCCTCAACTCCCTTCTCCTCTCCATCTCCCCATGTCCTCTATGCTATTTGTTATGTTCCACAAATAAGTGAAACCATATGATAATTGACTCTCTCTGCTTGACTTATTTCACTCAGCATCATCTCTTCCAGTCCCGTCCATGTTGCTACAAAAGTTGGGTATTCATCCTTTCTGATGGAGGCATAATACTCCATAGTGTATATGGACCACATCTTCCTTATCCATTCGTCCGTTGAAGGGCATCTTGGTTCTTTCCACAGTTTGGCGACCGTGGCCATTACTGCTATAAACATTGGGGTACAGATGGCCCTTCTTTTCACTACATCTATATCTTTGAGGTAAATACCCAGTAGTGCAATTGCAGGGTCATAGGGAAGCTCTACTTTTAATTTCTTGAGGAATCTCCACACTGTTCTCCAAAGTGGCTGCACCAACTTGCATTCCGACCAACAGTGTAAGAGGCAGAGTTTTAAAGGTAGGGGAAGGTAATTATGGTCCCAGAACTTTATTGCCTGGTACTACTAAAAAGTACTTCTAACAAGAGCAGCTAGATGGCACTATTTTGGATGAAAACATACCTTAATAATTCCTTACAAAGTAAGGTATACATGAAGTAAGAAATTTGGAATGTTGGAAGGAGGGAAAATTTGAGTATAGAAACATTCAACTGATTGATTAACCTCAGTATTTGATATTCATGTTTAGGAGTGTTTTCTTATTGTTGATTTATTCATTGACAATTATTTGATGAAGACACCATGTGAACCAGAAACTCTTCTAAGGGCTGGGTATGAAAGCCACTTCTCTTATGGTGATTGTGGTCCAGTAAGGGATCCAGACAATAAATAAGATAAATACATATAAAACATTAGGTTGATTAGGCAATAGTAAGAACTAAAGGAAAAAAATAAAAGAAGGAAGAGAATTTAAAGTGGTGGTCTGAGTATGGGGTGTGTGTGATATTTTTGGAATACCTCATTAAAAAGTTTCTAAGTGGGGTGCCTGGGTGGCTCAGTGGGTTAAGCCTCTGCTTTCAGCTTGGGTCCTGATCTGAGGGTCCTGGGATCGAGGCCCGCATCAGGCTCTCTACTCAGCGGGGAGCCTACTTCCCTCTCTCTGCCTACTTGTGATCTCTCTCTGTCAAATAAATAGGTGAAATCTTTAAAAAGAAAGAAAGAAAGAAAGAAAGAAAGAAAGAAAGAAAGAAAGAAAGAAAGGAAGAAAGAAAGAAAGAAAAGTGTCTGAGTAAGGGTCTGACCAACTGCAGAAAGCAGCAGCAGGAATAACAAGTAGAAGAGCATTTGATGCAAGCAAACAGCATGTGCAAAGGCCCCGTGGCAAGAGCATATTTAACAAGTAAAGCAGAAAAAAAGTAGTATAATAGAAGGTGAGGTCAGAAAGGCAATGGGGACCAAATTTTATAGCTGAGAATTTTAGCTTTTACTCTGAGTAAGTTGAGAAGCTATTGGTTTCTATATAATTGGTTCTGTCATTTTTTAATATGCAAAATAGTATTTTCTATTATCCATAACTTTTCTTTCTTTCTTCTCTGATTTCCCTATGGTGCCTATTATTTTTAACTGGAAACTCAGAATATCACATTTGTATCTCAGGAACTTCTCACATTTCTGTTGATGTTACTTAGAAGGACTGTCTTTTTGTAGCTTTCGGAATTCAGAACAGATGATTTCCTTCTAGAGTGATGAAATTGCTCTATATCTTGATTGGGATGGTAGTTATGTGAATTTAAATATTTATCAAGACTTACTGAAGTGCACATTCAAGATCTATGCATACAAGATATGTAAATTTTTATCTCAATAATAAAAGATTTAAAAAACTAACCTATAAATTTTATGTTATACTTTTTCTGAAAATGTACAATATGTACTGGAAATACTAAAACATTAGCCAAGTATAGAAATGAAACTATTCATTTTCATTAATCCAAATATTTTGTACTTATGCTTAATATTATAAATAAAAATAACATCATTAAATGCCAGTGTACCATCTTACAGTATTGTTACTGGATTTAACTTTTTTTGTCAGAAATAGTATTTTGAAGAGTATCAATATACTCATTTTTACTGGAACTTTTGAAAATATTATTATAAATTTTAAAGCTATAAACTTTTGTTAAAATATAAATATTTTAAAAATTATAAATGTTATATGTATCATAACAAATATTACCTATTAGATTTTTACTTAATAGAACAGCACATACTATATTTCTTTATGATTCTAAAATATGAATCTAAATAATAAATACAATTCCTTTAGGTAGTGGTGTCATTATATTTTTTTCAGTTCTACTTAAAACCATCCCTACCCTCAATTTGGTCTCCATTGTAATTTTAACCAACACTTTACATTTTAGAATAGGTAACTGGGGCCAAAGACACAGTCTCTTAAACTTATGAAACAAATTATTATTATTATTATTATTATTAATCAAAAGAGATTTAACAATTTCACTCTCCCATCACCATGTCTATCATTGCCTACAAATAAAGTCTGATTGATAGCTTTTATGTATTGCAGAATACGGACAGAATACCAACTTTAGTAAGCACAGCATGAGGTTGTGAGATGTTATTTACCTTTCTTTTCCTTGAGATTTTATTTATTTATTTGAGAGAGAAAGAGAGGCCTTGGGGGTGGGTGAGAGGGTGAGAAGCAGAAGGAGAAGGAAAGGGACAAACAGACTCTGCACTGAGTGTGGAGCCCCACATGGGGCTCAATCCCAGGACCCTGAGATCATGACTTGAGCCAAAACCAAGACTGATGCTCAACAGACTGAGCCACCCAGGCACCCCATTATTTCTTTAAATAGGTACAAACCTCACAATAATGTTTCTATAAAATGGCAGAGGAAGCACCTTTTTTGGAATTATCTTGGGAATGAGTGAAAATAAAGTTGTTGACAACTTTTTTTTGACAACTATTTTTATTGAAATTATTTCATATATCATTATTTTACTTAGGTAATTTTTAATGGTACATTTAACTTAGTAAAAGGAAAATCATCTGGAAAGAAATGAAAAATGAACAAAAATAGGAAAAGGAAAGGTATATAGAAAGAAGACCTGATAGAATAAATAAGTTTTATTTTTCAAATGCAGATGACTTTACAATATTATATAGGATAACCAAATTGCTATGAGGGAAAAGAGAATAACCCTTATAAACACATCACACGGGGAACCCGGGTAGCTCAGTGGGTTAAAGCCTTTGCCTTTGGCTCAGGTCATGATCTCAGGGTCCTGGGATCAAGCCCCGCATCGGACTCTCTGCTTGGCGGGGAGCCTGCCTCCCCCTCTCTCTCTGCCTGCCTCTCTTCCTACTTGTGAGCTCTCTCTGTCAAAAAAAAAAAAAAAAACTTTTAAAAAAAAAAAAAAAAAAAAAGCGGGGCACCTGGGTGGCTCAATGGGTTGAGTCTCTGCCTTTGGCTCCGGTCAGGATCCCAAGGTCCTGGGATCAAGCCTCATGTCGGGCTCTTTGCTTGTCGCATCCGGCGGGGAGCCTGCTTCCTCCTCTATCTCTGCCTGCCTCTCTGCCTATTTGTGATCTCTGTCTGTCAAACAAATAAATAAAATCTTAAAAAAAAAAAAAAAAGCACATCACAATAGGAACTGCATTCTCCAAATTTCCATGAGTCCTATGTCCTAGAATATCTTAGGATCATTTCAGACTTCTTATTCTTTAGAAAGCATATCATAAATTCTATGTCATAATTTTAAATAAATTAATTGCCATATGCACAAAAGTAAGCTTTCAACTTGAAGCAATGGACTTTGTTACTTATAAAGAAAATCCTTTTTAGCTTTAATAGTGATATGACTACCCATTTTTCTCTGCTAAAGAACATTCAAAATTATTAAGTTATGAAAAGCCTACAGTCATCTGTTTGGATGTTTTGAGCATTGCCATATCTGGTGTGTTTTCTTTAAAGTAAGTGATATATTTTTCATAAGGTCCATATTCCTGGATGGTACCAAAGTACGTGCCCTATTTACATTTAAATTGCATGTACATTTGATTTTCTACAGCCTTAGCAACCATTATCATCTTTTAATCCAGAGTATTTTCATCTTGTTAGAAAACTGATACTTTCAGTGAATAATTTTATCTGAGAATTTTGTTTAGTTTCTCACACTTTATTATGAAATAAACCCAACTTATGAAATAACACTGACTTTTCCAAGAACATTATGCACTGTTTATTGCAAATATCTTCCCATTTTAAGCTCATATCAAGTAAGATAAAAGGACAAGAAAACAGAAAGTAAGGTTGTACGCATGAAAGTCACATTTTCTGACAGATTTTTAACTTCACTTCTTAATCTTAATGTGAGGTAAATGGTAATGATCCTCAGTGCAGGTATTATGTTACCATTTGTGTGCATTCTTTTCCTGGTTAATGTTGGAAAGCATTAATGATAATGCTAATCTGTAGCTGAGGGGGGTTTCATAATGAACACAGGGTGTTTGGAGCTCAGTTGTAAATCTCATACAAGAGAGAGCTCCTCAGTTGGCCAGTGACCCTTTCTTCAGACTTAGATTGTCTGTTTCAACATTTCCAAACATTTTATTAAAGGTGGTATCTTTAATGATGCTGTTTGTCTAATGTGGACAGATGCTGGGAAAAGAAAAAAAAAAAAGTGATCTCAATCAGTCTGTCCCTCAAGCCTCGCTTGGAAAATTAAAGGAATTGTGTCATATTAGTGGATATTAAATTTGACATCATTCGGTTTTCTAAGGATATTAGTGTGAAGAATGGCATTTTTATTTTTCAGTGATTTTGGAGTAATTATGATTGTTTGGCAGTTCAGTTATATTATAGCTGGTAGTGCTATTGTGGACAATTTATCAAAGATTTATAAGCAATTTTAATATCTTGGAAATCAAAAAATACTAAGGTTTTGTAAGTGCAATGCTCATCAGTTAACAACTATCATTAAATAACTGACCATTGACCTTGGATATACCCAGCTGTTTTCAGATGTATTATTATATAAAGAGAGCCAACAGAGAAATCAGTTGAGAACATAAACTTCAGAATGAAACTATTTCATTTTATTTTCTAAAAGAAACACTTCTTGGTTATGTAACTTTGATCAACTACCCTATCATCTCTATGTCTCAGTGTGTTCATCTATAAAATAAATAATTGTAGCCAATTCTGAAGTTTGTTATGAAGACTAAATTAAATGATGGAAGAATTACTATATAAAGCATACAATGTAATGGCCATAAATTATTATTAAATAAATAGCATATATTTTTGTATTCCTTAATACTTTAAAAGAATAAACTTCATATTCATTTATCTTGGTAGTTTTGAGACAGATATTAAATAAATAGTTGCATACTTTTATTCCTGAACACCTAACATGAATAAACTTTATATCCATCCATCATCATAGTTTTTAGACAGATATATAGCTTGGATTAACTCTAATAATTTAGTCTCAATGATTTATGTCCTTCAAAATTAAATTATGTTTCAAGAGTGACTTTAGGAAGCATTTATCCTTCCAAGATTCCTGGAAACATCTGTTATAATAAAAACTGAGATAAATCCCCCTTTCTCTCCCTAATTTCCTCTTTACCAGTACTATTACCATTCTACAAGTTTTACATATAAAATCTATTAATTTGATATTATATATGATATATTTATTTAAAGACTGAATTGAATTATGTAATTAATCATCTATATGTGTTTATGGTATCTAATTATTTAAATTATTATTTAAAACATAAATTGAATTTTCTATATGCTTACACAAACACCAATAAAGTACAATCGTATTGACTTTTGCTATGTGTGTAGCCAAGTACTGAAACACTCCAGTAAAACTTTAATACATGATTTCCTTTTAAGATTTTATTTATTTATTTGACAGAGAGGAAGACACAGTGAGAGAGGGAGCACAAGCAGGGGGAGTGAGAGAGTGAGAAGCAGGCTTCCCATGGAGCAGGAAGCCTGATGCAGCACCCGATCCCAGAGTCCTAGGATCATGACCTTGAGCCGAAGGCAGAAGCTTAATGACTGAGCCACCCAAGCACCATAATACATGATTTTTATGTGAAATATGATTTAACTACTGTGAATGAATTTTCCTAATATTTGGTTCTTCAAAAGATTTTGATTTACTGGAAGATTAGTCATCATCAACAGTAGGTTCAGAGGTACCTTCAGAAGGAATTCTGCTCCTGAGGAAGCTGTTTTCCTTTCTAGCATATTCCCTGAACTTGAAACTGCTTAATAATGAAGAGCTTACAGACTTTTACCAGGTCATTCTGATGTTCGAAGTCATCCTTCTGCGAAGTCTGATTTTTGTCTAGCCAGCTGGTAATTTAATGCACTTGTCAAACATCTTTTGCTGATTCTTATCATTCGTCTTTCCTGGAGGGTTCTCATCTTCTCCTGTGGCCTTCATATTAAACGTTTAAGATTCAATTTAGGCCTCCGACGGCATCTTTTTTCTGGACTTCTCATCTTCATTGGCTGTATTTCTTAACCTCCTTGACTATCTGTTCACTATTGCCTTTACTCAAACAGCCTTTGTCAAGAGTGATTATAATTCTTTCTTTATTTACTATAACCTGATCCACCATGGACACCTTTAAGGTTATCTATCATAGGCATTAGCACCAAAGGTGATTTCGATCTGTGGAATGCCACATGGCTCATGGGAATGCGTGGGATGTCAAACTTTCCAGGCAAGGTTTTTCTTTATCATTGCCTTCCCATCTTCATAAAGCCAAATGGTTATGAGAATGGGAAATAAAGTCTATGTCTTTTTTTTTTTTTTTGTGGAAAAGGGGGTATTATGTTTGATAAGAACAATTGTGCCTTTATTATCACTTTTAATACCAAGGAAGCCATGAGTAACATTTGGAGACAAAAAATATTAACATTTTCTGATTTGTCTCCTGATGTATTGGCTTCCTGGGCAGCTGCTCCATCAACAATGGTCATTGGGGTTTATGATCTTGTTTGATCATCTGTCGTTGAAGAAGTCCTTCAGAAGCTTCTGAGATTTGGGGACATATATAGTGCCTCAACAATGACTTGTCAAATATAGAGCTTTCTTTGTAGTGACCAAGGTGGCAGATTTCATGTCAGCTCAGTTCTTCAAAATGTGCATAAGTAGTTTAGATTTATTCATAGATGAACACTATCTCAATACTGGTCTGAATGTTACTTAAGGACTTTAGCATATTCATGCGTTGTATAGAGGGCAGTTATACTTTTGGCTCCCTGATACCCTTTTAAGCTTGCACTTGAATTTGGTGATGAAATAGACCATTTACTTGTCCACTCGAGAATGTATCTAGTTGTAGATTAGATTTTAAATATTTCAAACTTATTTGGGAGGATGAACATGTAAAGATGCTACTTTCCAGGTCAAAGATCAGCATACTTTTTTGGGCCTCAATATCTTATCCAAACCATAAGCAATACCAGTTGACAGTTGGCTCATTGATTATTTCAATTACACTGAAACTAACAAGCCTGCAAGTGTCTTCATCATATCAGGAATCACTGAAGTAAGTGATTTTGTGATGACTATGATAGGGTATGGGAGTTTTCTTCAAGTTTGTTAAAACCATAGAAATTGGGGTGCCTGGTGGCTCAGTGGGTGAAAGCCTCTGCCTTCAGCTCGGGTCGTGATCCCAGGGTCCTGGGATCGAGCTCTGCATCAGGCATTCTGCTCAGCAGGGCCTGCTTCCCCCTTTCTCTCTGCCTGCCTCTCTGCCTACTTGAAATCTCTGTCAAATGGATAAATAAAATCTTAAAAAAAAAAAAACACCACCAACAACAACAAAAACCATAGAAATTAACTTCTCTAGAGAGATGCTTTAGTTATCTCCTTTGCCCTGCACCTAGACCTGATCATATTACATATCATTCACCATCATGAAGGGCTAGTCCTTCTTAATTGAATAAGAAATCATGTAACTAAGTCTATACTTAAATGTATGCTTGGCATCAGAAATTCTGTTGGTGGAATCATTGCAATAAGATTCTTTCCAGCAATACTAATCATTCTCTGTCAGTGAGGCTATATGACTTAGAATTGTCTCATTTCCCTGTTCATTGGCAATGATCCTCACTTTTCTACATTGGAAGACACCTATCCAGAAATAGATGATTCTGAGATTATTGTCAACTGCTGACATCTTTACTGTAGTTGCCAAGACTTGGCTCACAGGAGAAAGATGTAGAAAATACACCGGAACTAATATCATGTTCAGTTCATTGAAGATGATTTTAAAATATAAAATGAAAATGACATTCAAGGGGCGCCTGGGTGGCTCATTTGGTTAAGCATCTGCCTTTGGCTCACGTCATGATCCTAGGGTCCTGGGATTGAGCCATGTGTCAGGCTTTCTGCTCAGTGTGTTTTTGTCGGGAGGGGGGAGGTCTCCTTCTCCCTCTGCGCCCCCCAACTCCTGCTCTTTCTCTCAAATAAATACATAAAATCTTAAAAAAAAAAAAAAGAAAGAAAAGAAAAGACATTCAAGGGCAAGCTTTTCAAACTGTTACCAGATTCTTGAATTATACTAAACCCTATTCCAATGAAGAAGGTAAGTGTAAAGGACTATGTTTCTACTAGGCTGGGAAAGGAGATGGAGGCGAGAGTGTCTCCTATTCACAGAAGTAGTGTGAGGGCCTAAGGACAAGTCATAAAGTCATGCCCTGACAGCATCATGGGTCAAAATAGGTGGAACAAAAGTGCAAGGATGTCTTAAGTGAAATGAAGCAGGACAAGTGATAGTGCTTTGTAACCTTGGAAACAGAATCAGGGAATATAGAAGACCAGATTAAAAGCGATAAATTGTGAAAAGCTTGATAACTATTGAGCTGGACATCTCTGTGATTTTATATATACTACTAGTATACTTGAATCTGTGGATTACACCAATGACAGAGTTGTCATCCAACTGATGATTACAGAATTCCTATTACTGAGAATCGGTTCCCTTTGAGGCACTGTACTTCATCTTTATAAACATTTTCAAATGATGTGGGTTAAATACCCTCATTAGCAAATTTCTTCTTCCATAAATTTGAGATTCTTTCTCAATATTCTTTTTTAAATGGAGAATCCATTATTAAACTGCTCTAGGAATTTTCTACCCAATATATTATAGATCGTGATCTCAACTCACTTCTAATGGATCTGTACTTAAAAAAATATATCATGTTTTATTTATTTATCGGAGAGAGAGAAAGAGAGCACAAGCTCACAAATGAGCAGGGGGAAAAGCAAAGGGAATCTCATGCAGACCCCACACTGAGAGAGACTGACTCAGGGCTTGATCTCACAACTCTGAGACCATGACCTGAGCCAAAATCGAGTCTGAGACTGAATTGACTGAGCCACCTAGGTGCCTCATGGATTTTTGCTTTTAATAAATTGCAACAAATATCAGGTATTTTGGTGGTTACTTTACTATCTAACATTCCTATCAGTTCTGTTGCTTTCCTCCTCCTCCTTCTCCTCCTCCTTTTACTCCTGCTGAGCTATGCACATGTTCCCATTTGTAGTTATACTCATGATACTATTTTTCAGTGTGTGGGTTCATGCTCAGAATAACATACAATGAAAAATATTTTTGTACTTCAAACTTAAAATATTCCTTAGTTGTTATTCTTCAAAAGCTAAGAGTGATATTTCCCAATGTGCTGAACATGAAAACCTGTATTAATAACATCTGATTGGACAGTATTTTCAGGACAGCATTCTGAAAAATTATGCTCTATCCTATCACATATATACTTTAAGTTTGGGCTATATCATTCAACCTCTTTACAATCTAGTCCAAAGTTATGTCAATGACATAAAAGCATTCTATACCTCTAGGACTCCTTCTGAATTCACAGCAATTCTGGCCTCCCTGTTTATACTCAAGTTTTTTTGGCAGAGTCATCATTAAAGACTCTGTCAGATGTCTTATGTAAGTCCTGTGCACCATTCTAGTATTCCTGTTAAATAAATATCCATAGTTTACTAAAAATTATTGTCAGAATTATTCCATGATGATGAAACTAACTTTAGATATTTTGTTCATTGAATTTACTAGTGTCCCATCTTTTTCTGAAGATTCTTTGAAGTTGTAGTTATTTTTAAACTGAATTTTTAATTATTTAACTTATTTGATGATCTCTGAGGATGGTGTTATTCTTTTGTTTGTTTGCTTGATTGTTTTTTTAAAAGGCCACATATTCATTGACATTCTTTCTGTTGAGAACTGGAGAGTCTATGTCTCCTACCTTTAAATCTGAGTGGGCTGGTGGCAGTTTCAATCAATAGAATAAAAGAGAAGTCATATTAGATCTCTTTTGAAGGTGTTTTAACAATCAGTATGTTGTACTCAGAAAAAAAAGGATGAGAAAGAAAGGAAGGAAGGGAGGGAGAGAGGAAGGGAGGAAAGAAGGAAGGAGGGAAGGAAGAAAAGAAAAAAAACAAAGCAAAGAAGGGAAGGATTATAAAGAAGTAGTTAACATTTATTGCACACCTACTGGATGTCAGATATTATAAGCATTTTTAATAAGCGATTCATTTTTTCCTTTAAAAAAGCCCCAAACAAACAAAAACATGTGATTTCCTCCTGCTTCACTTAGAATACTCACCATGAGGAAAATCAGTTGCTGTGTAATAACTTCAAACGCTTGAGACCAACAGGCTGGAGAGAGTACACGTAGGTGGTCCTGTTGAGAGTCATTCTCAGGGTCCAGTATTCCAGCCATCCCTACCAAAATGCCAAGCATTTGATGGATACCATCTTCAAGCCTATAGACTATCCCAGCTACCAGCTAGGTACCATTGAGTGGCCTTAGTTGAAGCCATAAGCAAAAGAATCACCCCAATCCCCGACTTGCAAAATTCATGTGACATTATAAATTACTTATTGTTTTAAGCTACTGAGTTTGGGGGTAAGTTGGTAGACAGTAATAGTAACTAAAAGATGGAGGATGCCATTTTTCTCCTTTTTTCGAAGTAATGAATATAGCACTAGACAATTTGGGAGGCAGAATACAAGTACTATTAATTGATAAATGCTTTCCTTCCACCTAAATTCTTGTCTTTTTGTGTGGTGTTGCTGGAGCAATTCTTTATTTTTATTTTGATATTATTTTAAGAGCTAAAAATATAATCAAATTGAATTTTGAGATTTTGGATATTTACAAAGAATTATCCCAAGAAACATAATACTGTCAATTTTGTAGATATAGTGGATCAAATATTAATACTTTCCACTATGGATATCCTGTGTGTAATGAATAAAATATGAACTGTGATATTATAGGTATAAATATTTTAATTGGTAATATTTATCAATTTTTTTAATCAATCTTATAAGATTGATCACATTGAGATCTCAGAGACTTTTCTATCAAGAAATTGGAACTTTGCTGTATTCCTAGATTAGGTGAACCATCTTGAAATATAATTGAGTTACCTAGTCAAATACTGAGAGTTATTGTCTGGCAACAGAGATGATTGGAACAAGTCAATGCAGTCTGATAGCTTGATATTCTTTTATGCTTATTGATAAACTTTATAGACTGTGGGGATATCAGAGCAGTAGTTGTGCCAGTTTTAGTTTAAAGCAAATATGTTTAGATAAATAGTAATTTGTATTTTTCAAAAAACCTATTATTTCCTCTCCCACAATTCAGTTACCGGCCAGAAGGAAACAGGATGGCTCTACATAATAGAGTTTGGAGCTCAGAATGTTCAGTATGACCCTATATAAGCTAATTTCTTAAATTCTATATTAGATTTATACGTTTTCACCTTCTCAAAAGACTTGTTCTAGCAGTTGTTCCTTCTCCTGAAACTGAATATTTTCCTTCTCTCCTAAATCAGCCTAAACAGTATGCAATATAAGGAAAAAACTTCCATTATAAAAATAAAAACAAAAACAAAAGATACTCTGCCTTTATGCCACATCTTCATCTGGCGATTTTCCACTCTTCTACTCCCCTTTAAAACAATGCTGTCTGTTTCAAGCTCCTCTCTTCTTGTTCTCTTTGAAGACTGCAATCAGCTGAGTATGTGCTCCACTTTCCTGAAACTGTCCTCAAGATCACCATTGACCTTCACAATGCTAAAGTCAATGATCACTTTTCATTCTTCATCTTACTCTTCCTATCAGCAGCAATTGATGTAGCTGATTGCTTTTTCCTATTGAGTCTTTTTTTTTTTAAACTTGCCTTTATGGAATCTACAACCTCTTGGTTTTCCGCTCACCTCTTTGGCTACTTATTTTCAATCTCTTTTGTTTAACTTCTAATTATTACACCTCTTTCCTCCAACATCTTCCCTTCTCTATTGGCTCTTAAATGACTTCTAATATGATTTCAGTATTGATGAATCCCAAAATTTATACCTTCAACTAGATCTCTCCTATGAACTCCAGAGTTGTATATCCAGTTGCTTACTCAACATTAAAGCTGGATGTCCCCCCAAATTCTTTATCTTATCAAGTCTAAAACTTAACCCTTGACTCCCTTACCTTTTCTCTCTTTCATTTTTATATATTAGTAACTTGTATTTTATTGAAGAAAGTTTATCTCAGGGTGCTGTTCATTGATTTGGAAATTGCAAAGATTGAATGACTTTTACTTTGCAGATGGCAATGATATTCTACCAACAGTAACCCTTTTGTGTATATGTAATCCCTAGTTTTCCTCTGTCTATATGAGAGAGAGTGAAAAAAAAATTCTGGTCCAAAAATATTACATGCATATATTTTGTAAATTATGGAAGACTTATAGATGATTTTATTTGATGATTTCTAAAATATTAAAGATTGGAAAAATTACTTTTAGACTCGTATTTTTCAATAACACTAAGTCATATGATTTCTCCAGGGTCACTAGTGTTTTGTCAGTGGAAAGATTAAATCCATTTCCTTTTAATCCTAAATCTGTGCTTTTTTTTTTTTTAATAAAAACCACTTTCATCAATTTGAATATTGAATTACCAATGCATAGTAATTTCAGGGACTTGACAAAATTCTCATAAACTTTTAAAAAATTTTTTACTGTGCAGATGATCATTTCTCAGAAAAAGAGGTTAGTATGACCTAATTTGCATATATTTATTTATATTTGGGGGAGTTCATTTTTTAATTTTTGAAACTTTTTTTTTTTAACATTTTATTTATTTGAGAATGAGAGAGAGCATGAATGAAAAAGAGCATGGGTGGGGAAATGTGGAGGGACAAGCAGACTCCCCACTGAGCAGGGAACCCCATTCAGGGCTCTGTTTCCACCCTGGGATCATGACATGAGGTGAAGGCAGGTGCTTAACCAATGAGCCACCCAGGCACCCCTGAGGGAGTTCATATTGACTGCTAGAGATCACAGTCTGTTCTAAATGTTCATAGTCCATCCATTTGAAAATACATTCCAGAATTTTCCCAAAGATCAACTTCAAGTTTATCAATTGATAATGGTTGTAATCCACTTTTTAAAATTTTCATAAATGTTTAAATACAAAATTCTCATGTATGTTGTATCTGTTTCCTCTACGTCTAAAAATTCTATTGTCTTAATCTATTTGTATATTTCTACATCTAAGCTAACTCTTTCAATTACTGGAGTATGATCTAATAATATGTAGGGTCATTACTTACTCACTGGACTGCTTTAAAAATCATTGGTTCCTGTTGAACATTTTCTTTTCTGAATAAATGCTGAAAGCAGCTGTCAAGTCACATAAAAAGTTCTATTGGGAATAAAATTGGGTTTTGCACTGAATTTATATTTTAATTTGTAGAGATTTGACAGCTTTTCTCAACCAGAAGATGATCTATTTCTCTATTTATCCAAGCATTTGAGCTTGTATTTATAGTTTTTAAATAATTTTTATAGTTTTCATGGTGCTTATAATTTCCATAACATTGTTTAACTTATTTTATATTAAGCTTAGTACCCCCCTTCCTTTTTTTCAGAATATTGATTGCTGAGGTAAATGGGGTTATTTCATCACATTATCCAATTAGTTTTGCTGTACCAAAGGAAATTATGAATTTGTATATGTTGATCTAATATCTGATCACTTTCCTAAACTAAAGTCCTACAAGTTTTTCATTTAGTTATCTTAAGATTTCTAGGCAGACAATTTTAACACAAATATGGTTTTGCCTCCTTCCTTGTTTGATTTTTATTTTTTGTCTTATTGCATTGTTTCAATTGTCTAGCTTAGTCATATAGTACCAATTGAATTTTGTCTATTCCTGACTTTAATGGAAAAGTTTAAAATATTGCACCATTATGTGTGATGGTCTATGGGTTTCTTGTAGATTGCCTTTATCAAGTTAAATTTTATTCCTCTATGTTTTTTAATCTTTCTCTCATAATTTTCCTGTCATTTTTATTATGTACCTTCTCAGAGGTACATATCAATTGTTAATTCATCAAATCAATTGAGCTTCAGCTCAATTTCATAATTTATTAAATTGATTTCCAACTGTGTTCAATCCTCTTCTGCACTGTTAATTTTGATTTTAATTTTATAAATAATTACTTTATTATCCAAGAAATCTTTATTCTTTCTTTTTTATAACAATATGAATCTTCTTTTTAAAAAAGTATTCTGGAGTCTCAGCAAGGATTCTTATCATATTTATATTAATAGCTTTATTTAAATTTTTCTAACATCTTCTACTCTAGATTCTTGTATTTTGTTGAGTTTGATGCCTTTTTTCACAATGTTACTTTTTCCCAAATGTTGATGATTTTTTGGTTGTTGTTATCTTCAACATTAAGTACCTAAATGATAAATAATGATTTCTTCTAAGTAAAATGTCTTTTTGAGGGTGAATGCAGGTTTTTACTATGAGCATTTTGATTCATCCAGTTTCAACAGCACATACTCTCTGTTCTTTGTGATGATGAGCTGGTAGCATAACTTTCCTGGGCTTCAGCTTCTCATTGGCAATATGAAAATAATACCTATTCATCAATATATAAGAAAAATAATGTATATAACTAAGTAAACTTGGAGATAAGCACCCAATAAATGGAATGAGATAGGAAAAGTTGAATTCTACTGTTTTTAAAATACAGTATCAACTACATTATTGGGATTAATGCTGAAAAATATTTCTTCTATTTAGGAAATAGAATGGGTGCCATGACCCTATATGATACTGTGAAACACTTTTCTGAATGATGTCAGGTTTTCATCCCTACTGTTATAAGGCGTACTATACTATAGCACTTAAGAAACTGTATGATTTTGTTTGTTTGTTTTATTTAGTTTTGTTTTGGCAATGATTTATTATATGCTTACACTATATCAAGCATTGTTCTCATCACCTCAGATATATTACCTTTTGTAATCCTTATAAAAACCATATAATATAGGAACTATTATTGACCCTGACTTACAGATGAAGAACCTGAGGCAGAGGGTTTAAATAATTGGACCATTACCACATTTTAGCTACTGATAGTGTGCTGTTATCCACTATATCATCTGCCCAAATTATGAAATGAGATATTTATAAATCACTTTGAGCTAAGACTAGCTCACATATGACCATAGTATTATTGCCAATAACAATAATAATAATAGCTATAGTAAATATTCACTTATTTAGTAACATGCCTGTCTTCCTTCTACACTCCACTGACTATAGGTATACCATATTCATCATGGCGTCCCCAGAATATAGTTCAATAGATGGTAGTATATATTAGTTGAATGAGTGGCTACTCAGGTGAGGAATCTGTGATAAGTTAGTGGATTGATTTGGCACAGTACCTCTAAACTTTCAAAGAGACACCGCTGGAATTATAGTAAATATGTGAAAAAGCAACCTTACAAAGACAGAGAGATTGCCAAAATAGAAAACAGAATGTCAAAGGTAAAAAGAATGGCTGTAAATAGCAGTTTATTTGGGATGCCAGAAAAAGTTGAAAGCTAACCTCTTACAAATGGACAAAGGGGAAAGGGCAGATGGAAAACTGGGAGGCCAGCCAATGCCTGTCACAGATCCTAAATAGCTGTCAGAAAACAGAAGAACCAGCATCTTGGACACAGGATGGTTGATAGGTTGAAAAAGTTGGATACACTGGAAGTTTCTAAAAGTTAGATCTATAGATCTTTAGGCCACTCTCACTCCCAGACAGCTAGCTCTGAGCCACATGTGTAGGTTAGAGAATTATATTCTGAAGGGTTTGAACCTGAAGGATTTGAGATTTGGGGAGGACTCAGTTAAATTCTTCCTGTGGTGAGTATCAGAAGGCAGACTTACAGCCCCATTCTAGAGATAGAAGATATTTATTTGGTAAGTTAACTCTCCAAGAGACAATACAAGGAGATACTGCCAGTTGTGATTCCCCAAGAGTCATGGTTTAAATTTTGCTGAACTTCTCTACAAAGAAACTCATGGTTCTATAAACCTGTCTTTTAGATGCAGAAGTTTGTATTTGCTTTTATTTGTATTTGCTTGTTATCCTATTCTTAGAAAAGTGAGAACCAAAAAGTGCAAGATTTTTGAGGAAAGTTTCAAACATGAAAGATAACCAAACCAAAACAAACTAATAAATAAAGAGTAGTCAGTGATAATTGTGATATTTCAAGGAGAGGAATTAAACCTAAAAACAGACACATTCAGAGATATTGGAAGAAAAAAGGGAAATATTGTGCCATGAAATTAAAACAAGATTTATAAATACTTTATAAAAGAAACATTCATGTAATTAGTTATGTGCCTATGTTATATATATTTATATATGTATTATGTGTATATATATTAGTTATATATAATTTTTCATATAAATTAAACTCATAGAAAAATCAATAAAAGATTTAGGTGGTAAATTTAAGGTAAACTCACTGAAGTTGAACAGAAAGAAAATGAAATTTAAATATGGATTGAAGAGATAAATTAGAAGATCCATCCAAATCATCGCTATCTCAAAGTGGGAATTTCCATAAGAAAGAGGAACCAAGAGGAAGAAATTATATAAAAATTATGAAAGAAAAATTTTCAAAGTAGTCACAGACATGATTTTTCATATGGGAAGGGCATCAAGTGTCCATCATAATGAATGAACAATGACGCAATATTAAATCATAAATCACTAAGACTAGGGATAAAAATCTTTAAGGAGGAAAAACAAGTGACAGCCAACCACAAGTCAGAATGGTAGCGAACACTCGATGCCTAGAATATGATGCCTAGACTCTAGAACAGAGAGCACAGACTTCATGTTTCTAATAGAAAATGATTTTAAACTTACAATTATATATGAAGTCAACCATAAATCAAATGTGAGGGTTAAAGACATTTCTCAGAAGACAAAGACAGTAAATATTAGCCTTGAATGTACTCTGACTCAAGGAGCTACCAGAGAATGTGCATCACCAACATGAGAGATAAAATGAAAACATAATCTGGGGTCTGGGAAAGAGGGGACACACCCCAGGAAAAAAGTAATAAAATCACAGAATATGACACAGAGTGGGACTAGTAAGACACCTGTTGAAGATATAGTGGGAAATGGGGGACTCTGGAAATTAGATTTTTATAATAAAAATGCATAGATATATAAGTAAATAAACAAAATATCTATTCTAGCCATATTGAAAATTTTGCATGTATTTCAGAGATACTAGTGTAGATTCCTCTTATGTGCATAGAAAATTTAAGCAGAGAAACACAATATTTAATCCAAGTACCAAGAACAAAATAATGTGTAATGCACAAAAATGGTTCAACTGCATATAAATTCTAAGTAGCCATAAAAAGGTAAGTAGAGAGTACTGATTTGACCAAAAATGAATTGGGATATATAAATATATATCTCCATATACACACATACACACACATATACATGCACATTTTATATATTATATGAGGGAAAGAAAAAAAAGATACGTGTGTGTGTGTGCGTGTGTGTGTGTGTGTGTACTTAGATACATGTAATTTAAATGCTTGATTTCTTTAGGATGCCAATTGATACAATCTAAAAGTGATAAATCAAGACATAGACATGTAACTTTGTGTAACTGACTTATTAAACTACAAATATGTATTACTTTGCTAGAACTAAAACTGAAATTACAAAAAGAATAGCCAAGCAATCTCAACAAAGAAGAACAAAGGGCAAAGTCACAGTTTGTGATTTCACAATTTACATGCTACAGCGCATAAGACAGCATGATGCTGGCATAAGGATAGATCAGTGCAGTAGAATTGAGATTCTAGAAATAACTTGTAACACTTATGGTCAGGTTACAAAGAGGCCAAGACCTAACAGTGGGAAAGGAGTTGTTTTCTCAACAAATGGTTCTGGGATGATAGTATATAAACATGCAAAGTTATGAATTTTGTTTCCACCTCAAATTATAGAAGAAAAACATATTCCAAGTGCTGAGAGGGAAGGACTGCCAACCAAGATTTCTATGTTTAACAAAAAGATTCTTCAAAATAAAGAAGAAATTAAGATGTTCCAAGGTAAATAAAAACTTAGAATGTTCATTGGTGGCAGATTACCCTACCAAATATACGAAGGGTGTGATTCAGAATGAAATAAAAGGGCACTAGAAACTAACTTGAATCCAAAGAAGGAAATAAAGAGCACCGGTAAAATTATGTAGCTACATAGAAAAAATGAGTATACATGTATTTTTGTTTAAAGCACCTCTTCTTCTATCCTATTTAAGAGACAGATATACAAAGTAATTACTAAAAAACCATGTTGATGGGCTTGTAATCTATAAAGCTATGGTTTGTATGACAATAACAGTATAGAGAGGGGAGAGTAACAAACTATATTGTAGCTAAGGGTTTTCACACTATTGAAATTAAGTTGTTATCAGTCTAAACTATATAGTTTTAAGTTAAGATAATTATCATTCCTAGGGCAGCCACTAAGAAAATAACTCAAAAACATTTAAAGAAACAAGAGAACTAAAATGTTATACAAAAGAAGGCATTAAATGGTTTAGAAACAAAGGAGACATAAGGCACACACACACACACACACACACACACACACACAAAATGAATAGCAAATGTTGGGCCCAAGTCCTAATTTGTTTTTAAAGATTTTATTGATTTATTTGACAGAGAGAGAGATCACAAGTAGGTAGAGAGGCAGGCAGAGAGAGCAGGGGAAGCAGGCTCCCCGCTGAGCAGGGAGCCCAAAGCTGTGCCCGATCCCAGGACCCTGAGATCATGACCTGAACCGAAGGCAGAGGCTTAACCCACTGAGCCACCCAGGCGCCACCCCCAAGTCCTAATTTATCAGTACTTGCATTAAATGTAAGGGACTAAACACTCCAAAGGGCAGAGACTGACAGAATGACCCATAGTCAGTTGCCTTCAAGACACACACTTTAGGTTCAATGACACAGACTTGAAGTGAAAGGATAAATACCATGAATAGTAAATAGTAAAGAATACCATGCATCAGTATCCAAGGAGAGCTGAAGTAGCTGTACTAATACAAGGCAAAAGAAACTAAAAACAAAAATTATTACTAGAGGGAAAAAAGGACATTTCAAATAATAAGAGTCAATCCATCAGGATGACATAATTATAAACACATGTAAACTAGCAATAGTGCCCCACAATATGGAAATCAAAAACTGACAGAATTGAAGGGACACTTGGATAATTCAACAATAGATACAAGTTTCAATACTGCATTTTTAAGAATAGATCAAACAACTAGTCAGGAGTTTGAGGGGGAAATAGGAGTTTTAAAAATAGTGTAAACCAAGCAGACCTAACAGATATTTATGGAAGACTCCATGCAAAAACAGCAGAACATAAATTTTTCTAAAATATATAGCAAACATTTTCCAGGATAGGTCATAAGTTAGACCATAAAACAAGCCTCAATAAAACACTGAAATCACACAAAGGCTGTTTTCTTACTATAATTTAATTAGAAATCAAAGGAAGTTTATAAATATGTTGAAATTACATAAGAACTCCTAATTAACAAATGGATTAAAGAAGAAATCACAGGGAAATTATAAAATATTTTGAGATGCCTAAAAATGAACAATACCATCCAAAACTTACAGAATGCAACAAAATTCAATGCTTAGGGGGAATGTAATCATTGTTATGGTT
Source organism: Lontra canadensis (assembly GCF_010015895.1). Lineage (NCBI taxonomy): Eukaryota > Metazoa > Chordata > Mammalia > Carnivora > Mustelidae > Lontra > Lontra canadensis. Next base: position 74,710 of record NW_022631379.1, read on the forward strand.
TATTCTAAAAAAGATCTCATATCTATTACCTAAACTTCCACCTTAAGAAAGCAGATTTTTTTTTTTAAGGGAAAACTAAGAATGCCTGGGTAGCTCAGTCAGTCAAGCATCTGCCTTCTGCTCAATTCATGGTCCCAGAATCCTGGGATCAAGTCCCACATTGGGCTCCCTGCTCAGTGAGGAGTCTGCTTCTCCTTCTGCCTACTGTTCTCCCTACTTGTGCTCTCTCACTCTCTGACAAATAAGTAAATATATAAAATCTTAAAAAATAAAAATAAAGAGAAATCTTGCCACAAAGCAAGCAGAAGGAAGGAAATAATATTTGATTGGAAATAAATGAATTAGAGAAGAGAAAAACCATAGAGAAAATCGACAAATCCAAAAGTTGGTTCTTTGAAAAGATCAACAAAGTTGACAAAATTTGGATTAGACTTGATTAAGAAAGTAAGAGAGAAGTCTCTAATTACTAATTCAGGAACGAAGGAGGAGACATTACTACTGATGTTACAAAACTAAAAAGTTTCCTAGAGGAACATAATGAGTAAGTGTACATCAACAAAAAAGACAATCTACCTGAAAAGGACAAATTCCTTGGAAGATATAAGCTGCTGAAACTGAGTCAAGAAGAAATAAGCAGTTTGAACAGACCTACAACAATTTCATGGAACTTATAATTTGAGAATTTTCCATAAAAATAAATAGAGGACCAGATGACTTCAGTGGTGAATTCTACCAAACATTTAAGAAAGAATTAATACCAGTCCTTCACCAACTCTACCAAAATTTAAAAGAAAACACTTGCAACTTTTGCTATGAAGCTAGTATCACCTTGATACCAAAATAGGTAAAGACATCACAAGAAAATAAAACTATAGAAAAAAATCCCTTATGAATATAAACACAAAATTGAACTAAATACTAGCAAACAGAGCAACCCACTTAAAATAGTAGCAAATGGATCAACACATTAAAATACTAGCAAACAGGTCAACACATCAACACATTACACACAAAGACCACAAATGATTATCCCAATAATGCAACGTTGGTTAAGGTCTATATGTCTGTCCACATAATGCCCCACACTATTAGATTAAGGGACAGAAATGACAATAATCTCAATAGACATAGAGCAAGTTTTGCAAAGTGACTGAAATTGGATATAGGATTTCTTTCTGGGATGAAGAATGTTCTAAATGTTCTAAATGTTCTAAAATCAGTTCATGGAGATAGTTGCACAACTCTATAAAATCTATTGAATTGTATACTTTAAATAGGAAAATTTTATGTCTGCAAATTACATCTCAATAATGCTTTTACGTTTCAGGGGAAAAAAAATAAGTTTGTATTCCCTAGCTCATCAATTACTTCCCTAAAGTGGCATAGCCAGCTGAACATGGCCACCAAGTTGCTATCAGCATTGACAACAATTACACAAAGAGTTACATATTCTTTCTCATAATATGATATTAACACCTTTCTTTAAAGCATATAATAAAAGAATACTTCATTCTCACATTAATGCTCTGCATTAGTCATAGTAGAGCCTTCCCTCAAAATCATTTTTCAGCATAGAATGGCTCACTGAGTGGTTACTGATTCAAAAGACTATCTCTGATTTAACATACAGGCTTCCCTGTAAAATCCACTTTCAGATGTTTACAAGGCGTGAAATGTCTTTCACATTATCATATTCCCCTTCATTAGGTGCACTTGAGAAAATGCAACAAGGCATGCTAGATCATCAGGTTGTGCTGCATTTTCCTGGCTGATAATCCATGCTGTTTCTTTTATTATTGGAAGTCACTCAATGTGAGGAAGAAAATCCTATTTCTTACCCCATGTAAAGCACAGCCTGAAGAAGGTATTGATACATAATGAATCATAATGCTGATTGGAAAAATTCTGTCCTCACTATTGTTTTGCAAATTTCTTGACTACCTAAAAAATAATAATTTAAATAGCAAATCTTTATTGAATTCTTACTGTAAGCCAGGCGCTACTGAAATGTTTTAGAATCACTAACTGAATTAAATTTCACACAAAAGTATGAATGACTACTTTTCATCACCGTTTTAGAAGTGAAGAATTATTGACACAGAGAGATGAAATAATTAATTTTTTAAAAAGCTTGTAAATTGGATAGTTATAGATGAATGATATAGACAGAGACATAGAAATATAGAATCAGATATAGAAATATTTTTAAATACTACTAACTTCTGATAGGTTGAAAATAATATGTCTATTTTACAATGCTGTGATGTGTTCCTTTTATACATTTATTCTACTATTGAACTTCTAGTTTTTTTCCATATAAGGTCAAGTTAATAGCTTTAGGAAAGTAAAGTTTAATATTTCAAATGATAAGGATTATTTGAAACTAATATCATCTTTTCATTAGCACATAAATATGCCTGAGATCTTAAAAACTATCACAGTACTTCAACTAATTTTCAATATAATTCTAAAAAATAAAATGCTATATAAAAAATGAAGATTAGGGGTGCCTAGGTGTCTTAGTCAGCTCAATCTGACTCTTGATTTAGTCTTAGGTCATGATCTCAGGGCTGTGCGATTAAGCCCTGCCTCAAGCCCACATTGGGCTCTGTACTGAGCATGGAGCCTGCTTAAGATTCTTTCTCCCCTTCCTTCTATCCCTTCCCATCCAGCTTCCCATCTCAAAAAAAAAAAAAAAATTAGAGTTCATCTAAGCTACAAGTATGAACAAATAATTTATTTTAAAAGCTCAAACTTATTTATGTTAATATTAGTAAGAGACTAGTTATGACACCATCATCCCTTAGAACTAAAAGGTAAAATTCTCAAAAAGCACATGGAACTCCATAGTGCTTTTCCTTATGTTTACGACATTTTCCATTTAACATTTTTAAAGATAGCAATTGGTTTTCTTTTTTTAAATCTAAAGGGATTATTTTTATCATAGAAATTATTGCTTTATAAGGAAAAAGTCAATACAATTGTTAGTGATAAATGTCATGTTGATAATTTAAACAGTAAAAATAGTTTTCAAACTGCATATGAATTTTAATAATTTTTGTAAAGTTTGTCTTTCTAAATCAATACTTACATTTTCATTTCACATATAAATAATTTTTTTGCCAACTTTTGCCCATTTTCGCAAAATCTTACATATCCTTAGTACCAAAGCAATGCTTTAGGCTCCGAGAGAAGCTGCCGGAAAGAATATTGAAAAAGATTCAACAATTGTTGGATGACCACACTTTTGAGCATTTATAGAGAGAGGATTTAATGGTCATACTCCAAGAAGCTTGCTAATATATATTAAGTAGTACTGAAATTGCTGGATTTATAAGGCATCAAGTGAGAATAATTCACAAAGAGGTAAACAGTAATTATAATTCTGTGGAAATGGACAAAAATTAAAGACTCTGGCACACTGTGTCTAGGGAATCCTTGCTTAATTCACATCACAAAGAAGAAAGACTGAACAGTGAGTGCTCATGACTGAAAAGTTAGCTTGCATATTATTCCTCAGTTTATAGTTAATAAGAAAATGTTGCTACATTTCTGAAACATGAGTGTCTTCAAAAACTGCTTTGTGTAAATAACTCCTCCCCAAACAATTTTTAACAGCAAAAAAATCTTCCATTTTACAGAAGTCTCCACATCAGATAAGAGCAAGACTGATGATTTTGTGAGTGTTCTCAGTTCACCACTTTATTGGAACAAGTTTTATTTCAAAGAAAGCTCTTCTCTTCTTTCTTTTCTTGTATTCTTTTTTTTTTATTTTCTTTTTGGTCAGCTGTTGAGGAAAAAGAAATTTTTCCCTTCTTCTCTCTCAGAGATTCTTTTCATCAGCATCTCTTTTCAAAGCTAAACACTGGTATTCCATTTGTACGAAAAGAAACAAGTGGACCTGAAAAGGTAGGAATTTATAATACAAAAGATAGAAAGAATGTAAAGATAGTCTAACAAATGGGATTCGAGGTTTGAAGTTTTGTTCAAAAAATTCCAATTTCTCTCAAGTCCATGTACGTTTTGTTCAAGTCAAACCACTGATTCTGAAAAAGATAGGGACTCCAAATGTCAGACAGGAACAGGAGAAAAGAGAATGCCTCTGGGAGGAAAGAGCATATATACTGGGGCCAAAAGTAAAGAGTGAGATGATGAGTGTTTGGGGATGAAAGTAGAATCAGTTAAAATGTCTCAAGAGCAAGAGTTTTATACACATAAGAAAAGAAAAATGCCAGAGTGATTAAAATGTTCAGTGAGCAAGGGGCAAGAGCTTTACAGTTAGAAAACTGGGACCCTCATAGATTAACCTAAATATTAATTTAACCTAAGAGCAGTAAAGCATTTGGGCATGAATTAAGTTATGAAACAATCACCCTGACTGTTAGTGGAGGATGAATTAGGGACTATGAATGGCAGTGAGGAAGTCAGTTAGGAATAGAATACACAGTCCTGATGAGAGAGGGCATTGCCTTGACCTGCAGTGTAACCTGAAGATGAAGACAATCCGAATGGATTTGAGATATTCCATGTTGTCACCAAAATCAAGAAACATGGACAATATGTTGGGATGGATGATAATGAGGACTTAAAGATGACTATCAGTTTTTTGGCTTAAACCTTTGAGAAAATTCAGAATGACACACGGGATGCCTTAAATGTCCTTACAGTAGTTCACCACTCCCTAAGGCTTAAGATTAGAATTACTCATTGCTTGCAAATAAATCATGGTATAACCAAGTTTTTAAAAGTCCTTTAAGAGTAAAAACGTATGAGATTATTTAAATGAGAGAATATTTAGAAAATACTTGCATTGTTTGATCTTGTATAAGTTATCATTGAAAAGAATGATAATGAGCCTTAAAATATTTTAAAGTAATCTAAATGATATAGTCCATGAATTTTATTATATTTATTGAAAAATAATTAGAAAACTTGGGTGGGGAAAACCCATGATCCACATGAAGACAAAACTGGGGTGAGATACAGTATCAAATCGTTCGGTCAAATCATTACCAAGATTTGAAACTGCCTGATGAGGTTAGGCAGAAAGTAAGGTGCAAATGAAATGACACAATATGAAAAGTTATCCAATCTCATTGTTGTAACATGAAAGTAAAGTAAAATTAAAACGAGAGAGAATTATTCACTTGTCAGATAAGCAGATACCAAAATTTTTCTTAATACTTTGAAGAATATGAGGTAGAGCACTTTTCACACCTTGTTGCCCGGAGTGAAAAATTAGTTAAGAACTCTATAGAGAATAGTGTGGCAATAACTGTAAAAGAACTTGTGTGAATTTGGCCTAGAAATTCCACATCTTAAAATGTGTTTGCTGATGTATTTATACATGCATATGAACTTGTTTTACTGCCATCCCCCATCAATATGGAGCTGCATTCATTATAGTATAATATAACAAGCAGCCTAACCACCCATCATGATGAAACTAGTTGAATAAGTCACGGTGAATACATATGATGCAATTCTTTTTTTTTTTTTTTCAATTTTATTTTTTATAAACATATATTTTTTTCCCCAGGGGTACAGGTCTGTGAATCGCCAGGTTTACACACTTCACAGCACTCACCATAGCACATACCCTCCCCAATGTCCGTAACCCCAGCCCCCCTCTCCCAAACCCCCTCCCCCCAGCAACCCTCAGTTTGTATTGTGAGATTAAGAGTCACTTATGGTTTATCTCCCTCCCAATCCCATCTTGCTTCATTTACTCTTCTCCTACCCGCTTAACCCCCATGTTGCATCTCCTCTCCCTCATATCAGGGAGATCATATGATAATTGTCTTTCTCCGATTGACTTACTTCGCTAAGCATGATACCCTCTAGTTCCATCCACGTCGTCGCAAATGGCAAGATTTCATTTCTTTTGATGGCTGCATAGTATTCCATTGTGTATATATACCAAATCTTCTTTATCCATTCGTCTGTTGATGGACATCTAGGTTCTTTCCATAGTTTGGCTATTGTAGACATCGCCGCTATAAACATTTGGGTGCACGTGCACCTTCGGATCACTACCTTTGTATCTTTAGGGTAAATACCCAGCAGTGCAATTGCTGGGTCATAGGGTAGTTCTATTTTCAACATTTTGAGGAACCTCCATGCTGTTTTCCAGAGTGGTTGCATCAGCTTGCATTCCCACCAATAGTGTAGGAGGGTTCCCCTTTCTCCACATCCTTGCCATCATCTGTCATTTCCTGACTTGTTAATTTTAGCCATTCTGACTGGTGTGAGGTGATATCTCATTGTGGTTTTGATTTGTATTTCCCTGATGCCGAGTGATATGGAACACTTTTTCATGTGCCTGTTGGCCATCTGGATGTCTTCTTTGCAGAAATGTCTGTTCATGTCTTCTGCCCATTTCTTGATTGGATTATTTGTTCTTTGGGTGTTGAGTTTGCTAAGTTCTTTAGATTCTGGACACTAGCCCTTTATCTGATATGTCGTTTGCAAATATCTTCTTCCATTCTGTCAGGTGTCTTTGGTTTTGTTAACTGTTTCCTTTGCTGTGCAAAAGCTTTTGATATTGCTAAAATCTCAATAGTTCATTTTTGCCTTTGCTTCCCTTGCCTTTGGCGATGTTCCTAGGAAGATGTTGCTGCAGCTGAGGTCAAAGAGCTTGCTGCCTGTGTTCTCCTCAAGGATTTTGATGGATTCCTTTCTCACATTGAGGTCCTTCATCCATTTTGAGTCTATTTTCGTGTGTGGTGTAAGGAAATGGTCCAGTTTCATTTTTCTGCATGCGGCTGTCCAATTTTCCCAACACCATTTATTGAAGAGGCTGTCTTTTTTCCATTGGACATTCTTTCCTGCTTTGTCGAAGATTAGTTGACCATAGAGTTGAGGGTCTATTTCTGGGCTCTCTATTCTGTTGCATTGATCTATGTGTCTGTTTTTGTGCCAGTACCATGCTGTCTTGATGATGACAGCTTTGTAATAGAGCTTGAAGTCCGGAATTGTGATGCCACCAACTTTGGCTTTCTTTTTCAATATTCCTTTGGCTATTTGTGGTCTTTTCTGGTTCCGTATAAATTTTAGGATTATTTGTTCCATTTCTTTGAAAAAAATGGATGGTACTTTGATAGGAATTGCATTAAATGTGTAGATTGCTTTAGGTAGCATAGACATTTTCACAATATTTATTCTTCCAATCCAGGAGCATGGAACATTTTTCCATTTCTTTGTGTCTTCCTCAATTTCTTTCATGAGTACTTTATAGTTTTCTGTGTATAGATTCTTAGTCTCTTTGGTTAGGTTTATTCCTAGGTATCTTATAGTTTTGGGTGCAATTGTAAATGGGATGGACTCCTTAATTTCTCTTTCTTCTGTCTTGTTGTTGGTGTAGAGAAATGCGACCGATTTCTGTGCATTGATTTTATATCCTGACACGTTACTGAATTCCTGTACAAGTTCTAGCAGTTTTGGAGTGGAGTCTTTTGGGTTTTCCACATATAGTATCATATCATCTGCGAAGAGTGATAGTTTGACTTCTTCTTTGCCGATTTGGATGCCTTTAATTTCTTTTTGTTGTCTGATTGCTGAGGCTAGGACTTCTAGTACTATGTTGAATAGCAGTGGTGATAACGGACATCCCTGCTGTGTTCCTGACCTTAGCTTTCAGTTTTTCTCCATTGAGAATGATATTTGCGGTGGGTTTTTCACAGATGGCTTTGATAATATGGAGGTATGTGCCCTCTATCCCTACACTTTGAAGAGTTTTGATCAGGAAGGGATGCTGTACTTTGTCAAATGCTTTTTCAGCATCTATTGAGAGTATCATATGGTTCCTGTTCTTTCTTTTATTAATGTGTTTTATCACATGGATTGATTTGTGGATGTTGAACCAACCTTGCAGCCCTGGAATAAATCCCACTTGGTCATGGTGAATAATCTTTTTAATGTACTGTTGAATCCTATTGGCTAGTATTTTGGTGAGAATTTTTGCGTCTGTGTTCATCAAGGATATTGGTCTGTAGTTCTCTTTTTAGATGGGATCCTTGTTTGGTTTTGGGATCAAAGTGATGCTGGCCTCATAAAATGAGTTTGGAAGTTTTCCTTCAATTTCTATTTTTTGGAACAGTTTCAGGAGAATAGGAATTAGTTCTTCTTTAAATGTTTGGTAGAATTCCCCCGGGAAGCCATCTGGCCCTGGGCTTTTGTTTGTTTGGAGATTTTTGATGACTGTTTCAATCTCCTTACTGGTTATGGGTCTGTTCAGGCTTTCTATTTCTTCCTGGTTCAGTTGTGGTAGTTTATATGTCTCTAGAAATGCATCCATTTCTTCCAGATTGTCAAATTTGTTGGCATAGAGTTGCTCATAATATGTTCTTATAATTGTCTGTATTTCTTGGGTGTTAGTTGTGATCTCTCCTCTTTCATTCATGATTTTATTGATTTGGGTCCTTTCTCTTTTCTTTTTGATAAGTCTGGCCAGGGGTTTATCAATCTTATTAATTCTTTCAAAGAACCAGCTCCTAGTTTCGTTGATTTGTTCTATTGTTTTTTTTTTGTTTCTATTTCATTGATTTCTGCTCTGATCTTTATGATTTCTCTTCTCCTGCTGGGTTTAGGGTTTCTTTCTTGTTCTTTCTCCAGCTCCTTTAGGTGTAGGGTTAGGTTGTGTACCTGAGACCTTTCTTGTTTCTTGAGAAAGGCTTGTACCGCTATATATTTCCCTCTCAGGACTGCCTTTGTTGTGTCCCACAGATTTTGAACCGTTGTATTTTCATTATCATTTGTTTCCATGACTTTTTTCAATTCTTCTTTAATTTCCTGGTTGACCCATTCATTCTTTAGAAAGATGCTGTTTAGTCTCCATGTATTTGGGTTCTTTCCAAATTTCCTCTTGTGATTGAGTTCTAGCTTCAGAGCATTGTGGTCTGAAAATATGCAGGGAATGATCCCAATCTTTTGATACTGGTTGAGGCCTGATTTAGGACCAAGGATGTGATCTATTCTGGAGAATGTTCCATGTGCACTAGAGAAGAATGTGTATTCTGTTGCTTTGGGATGAAATGTTCTGAATATATCTGTGATATCCATCTGGTCCAGTGTGTCATTTAAGGCCTTTATTTCCTTGTTGATCTTTTGCTTGGATGATCTGTCCATTTCAGTGAGGGGAGTGTTAAAGTCCCCTACTATTATTGTATTATTATTGTTGATGTGTTTCTTTGATTTTGTTATTAATTGGTTTATATAGTTGGCTGCTCTTACATTAGGGGCATAGATATTTACAATTGTTAGATCTTCTTGTTGGACAGATCCTTTGAGGATGATATAGTGTCCTTCCTCATCTCTTATTATAGTCTTTGGCTTAAAATCTAATTGATCTGATATAAGGATTGCCACTCCTGCTTTCTTCTGATGTCCATTAGCATGGTAAATTCTTTTCCACCCCCTCACTTTAAATCTGAAGGTGTCTTCAGGTTTAAAATGAGTTTCTTGTAGGCAACATATAGATGGGTTTTGTTTTTTGATCCATTCTGATACCCTGTGTCTTTTGATTGGGGCATTTAGCCCATTAACATTCAGGGTAACTATTGAGAGATATGAATTTAGTGCCATTGTATTGCCTGTAAGGTGACGGTTATTGTATACTGTTTCTGTTCCTTTCTGATCTACTACTTTTAGGCTCTCTCTTTGCTTAGAGGACCCCTTTCAATATTTCCTGTAGAGCTGGCTTGGTGTTTGCAAATTCTTTCAGTTTTTGTTTGTCCTGGAAGCTTTTAATCTCTCCTTCTATTTTCAATGATAGCCTAGCTGGATATAGTATTCTTGGCTGCATGTTTTTTTCATTTAGTACTCTGAATATATCATGCCAGCTCTTTCTGGCCTGCCAGGTCTCTGTGGATAAGTCTGCTGCCAATCTAATATGTTTACCATTGTATGTTACAGACTTCTTCTCCCTGGCTGCTTTCAGGATTTTCTCTTTGTCACTAAGACTTGTAAATTTTACTATTAGGTGACGGGGTGTGGACCTATTCTTATTGATTTTGAGTGGGGTTCTCTGAACCTCCTGGATTTTGATGCTTGTTCCCTTTGCCATATTGGGGAAATTCTCTCCAATAATTCTCTCCAATATACCTTCTGCTCCCCTCTCTCTTTCTTCTTCTTCTGGAATCCCAATTATTCTAATGTTGTTTTGTCTTATGGTGTCACTTATCTCTCGAATTCTGCCCTCGTGGTCCAGTAGCTGTTTGTCCCTCTTTTGCTCAGCTTCTTTAGTCTCTGTCATTTGGTCTTCTATTTCGCTAATTCTTTCTTCTGCCTCATTTATCCTAGCAGTGGGAGCCTCCATTTTTTATTGCACCTCATTAATAGCTTTTTTGATTTCAACTTGATTAGATTTTATTTCTTTTATTTCTCCAGAAAGGGCTTTTATATCTCCTGAGAGGGTTTCTCTAATATCTTCCATGCCTTTTTCGAGCCCAGCTAGAACCTTGAGAATCGTCATTCTGAACTCTAGATCTGACATATTACCAATGTCTGTATTGATTAGGTCCCTAGCCATTGGTACTGCCTCTTGTTCTTTTTTTTGTGGTGAATTTTTCCGCCTTGTCATTTTGTCCTGATAAGAGTATATGAAGGAACAAGTAAAATACTAAAAGGGTGGCAACAACCCCAGGAAAATGTACTTTAGCCAAATCAGAAGAGATCCCAAAATGTGAGGGGGGGGGGAAGGGGATAAAAAGAGGTCCAGAAAGAAAAAAAAAAAAAAAAGAAAAGAAACAAATAAAAAAAGAAAACCAATAATGAAAAAATATAAAAAGGAAAAAAGTATATATATATTAGATAAACTAGTTAAAAAACGTTAAAAATGAAAAGGGTAAAAGTTAAAAAAATTTAGCAGAAGAAGAGAAAAATAACTGAAAAAGAAAAAAAATTAACTGCAAGGCTAAGGAATCATGGGGAGAAAGCCATGAGTTCCGTGCTTTGCTTTCTCCTCCTCTGGAATTCCTGTGCTCTCCTTGGTATTGAAACTGCACTCCTCATAAGTGAACTTTGTCCTGGCTGGGTTTCTTGTTGATCTTCTGGGGGAGGGGACTGTTGTAGTGATTCTTAAGTGCCTTTGCCCCAGGCGGAGTTGCACCGTCCTTACCAGGGTCGGGCTGAGTAATCTGCTCCGGTTTGCTTTTGGGAGGTTTTGTTCCCTGAGCGCTTTCCGTAGAGTCCGGAGGACGGGAATGAAGATGGCGGCCTCCCAGTCTCCGGCCCGGAGGAGCCAAGAGCCCAGGGCCCCACTCCTCAGTGCGCCCTCAGAGAACAGCGCCCAATTACTCCCGTCACCCTGGCCTCCGGCCGCGCTCTGAGCTGACCGAGCTTGCGACCGGTTCAAGGTAACCCCGAGCTGAGAGTCACTCCTCGGCTCTGTCTTTGTAGCCGGCTTCCCGGTTCTAATACCTGCAAGCTCTGCGACACTCAGACACCCCGATCCTTCTGTGACCCTGCGGGACCTGAGGCCACGCTGACCCCGCGTGTGCTTTACCCTGGTTAAGCCTCTGGAGCGATGTCCCTCAGCGGAACAGACTTTTAAAAGTCCTGATTTTGTGCTCCGTTGTTCCGCCGCTTGCCGGGAGCCGGCCCGACCCCCGCGGTCTATCTTCCCGTCCCTTTGGATTCACTTCTCCGCCAGTCCTACCTTTCAGAAAGTGGTTGATTTCCTGTTTCTAGAATTGCTGTTCTTCTTCTCTTCGATCTCCCGTTGGATTTGTAGGTGTTTGCAATCTTTAGATAAGCTATCTAGCTGATCTCCCGCTACCTGAAGTAGTCTCAGCTGCTACTTCTCCGCCATCTTGACTCCTCCCCATATGATGCAATTCTTATAAAACATTAGAAGAGTTACACTTTTCCCCCCATATACGTACATTATTAGTAAAACAAAACAAAGCATAGAACAATATGCAGGAAAAGCTAGAATGAGGGAGTAAAGAACATAGGAAGTGCACGTGTATGTATGTGTGTAGGTACAAGAGAGCCATAGAAGGAGAGAGAGGAGCTGGAGAGAGCTGTCTCTGGGAAGTAAGAGTCGGCAGTGAGCTCTTTTGTCCCGTGAAATCCCGTGAAATTGAAAACAATTTCACCCCATGAATCTATAACCTATTTAAGGAAAATGAACAAAGAAGATGTGGAAAAAGAAGGAAGTGAAAGAGAAGGCAGAGGTAAAGCCTAAATAGATCACTGGCCATCAAAGGTATTTTTACCACCATAGTTATTGGTGGTAACAATGGCGGGTCCCCTTTGAGGTAGTGGCAACTCACATTAGGATGAGAACCTCTTTAGCTTGACTAAAGAAGCTGCATTCATTTTGACCTCATAGATAGGGTCAGAGTTTATTGACGTACTTCCTAAAAATTTCATACTTACTATGGAAAGAGTCCAGGACAAAGGCTGAACTGCATAGGGTATCTTGGTACTAATTTTTGTTAGTGTTAAAAATGTCAAGAGCGGGGCACCTGGGTGGCTTAGTGGGTTAAGCCTCTGCTTTCGGCTCAGGTCATGATCCCAGGGTCCTGGGATCGAGCCCCATATCGGGCTATTTGCTCAGCAGGGAGTCTGCTTCCCCTCCTCTCTCTGCCTGTCTCTCTGTCTGCTTGTGATCTCTGTCAAATAAATAAATAAAATCTTTTAAAAAAATAAAAAAAAAATTAAAATGCCAAGAGCAGTTAAAGGACCAGGTTGATTAAGTTCTCTTCATACTATATTATTTTTTGAAAATTTTTAGAAATCCTTACAGCTGCTTATCATATGGAAAGAAACACCATCTGCTTCCTGCTCCCCACCCGCTCCCCATCCTTTCCTGTGCATTCCTGTGTGTGTGTTTACATCATTCTCCTAGGATTTGAACCCAAACTTGGTAATTTGAGTTTCCTTTTTGTAGTTTTTTTTTTTTTTTTAATCTTATTTTCAGTACCTCAGTAGTAAACATTCTCTTCTTTGGAGCTCAGAAATCAGATTTTATGTTGCAAATGGATTTAAAACAAGAATTCCTTAGCAACACACATTTTAAAAAGCAAATGTTTAATTTAAAATATCTTGTTGAATTTTAGAATAATTTAAACTCCACAGCATATTCTATGACTTCAAATAAAAATATAATTTTAAAAATAGACTACACTATGAGAGTATTTTCTGGAAATAATAAGATTTTTCTGTAATATCATGCCAATTTAGAAGAAGAATGTTTAAACTGTTTACCTTTACTTGTCCATTCATCATTAGCTCTCTGTGGAAAAATTTTCTAATTTAATGCATTTTGAGCACATTTTAACAAATTTCTCAGGCTATATGTATTTTAAGGCAGAGTTTACAATGTCTCTTTAGCATCTTATTGAGCAAATAATTCTGAAATCTGTAAACAAAATTATATAGTTAAATAGACACCTGAAGCTTTCAAATTAATATCATTACATATGATTGAAGAATAGTATGAGTTGCCATATAGTTTTGTAAGGAAACAACTTTTCTTCCTTATCAAGATGATTTTTTTTTATTAAGTGTTTGATCTGAAGTTAATTCATGCTGTATGTTTTCAAAAGTCCTATAGAGGAAAATTTAAAACATAAGTATTTGCCTTTATAATGTCTTAAAATCATCTTAAATCTCAGATTTTAAACCTATATAAAAATATAAATTAATAAAATTGAACAAAGAAAGGTATCTGGGTAGCTCAGTGGGTTAAGCCTCTGCCTTTGGCTCAGGTCATGATCTCAGGGTGCTGAGATCGAGGCCTACATCGGGCTTTCTGCTCTGTGGAGAGCCTGCTTCCTCCTCTCTCTCTCTGCCTGCCTCCCTGCCTATTTGTGATCTCTGTCTGTCAAGTAAGTAAATAAAATCTTAAAAAATAAAGAAAGAAAGAGAGAACAAAAAAGGACATGTTTTATTGTGTAGGATGGGCAAGTACCACATAGAATGCTTGTCTTCCCTTTCTGAATGGTATAGGTCTAAGTATAACCTATTTGATTTAATTTTGGTTGTCTAAATCACAAAATACACTGCATGAATCAGGCTCAATAAATATCTTAAGGAATGGAAAATTTAGTGAACAAGGTCAAATAACTTCTGCTTTGGCTCCTTGGGACTTTCTTTAGTTGTTTCTATGCCTTTGGGAAACTTACTGAGCTAAAAGTTGTCAAACTTAGTGCAATAATATCTGGCCAGAAATTGTTTAAAATAGTGCTTTTGTCCTCAAGGACCGAGTGAATAAGATTAAGATGTAGGAATTACAATCAACAGATATGTTTTTACAGGGACTTTATAGCTTTCCAAAAATGGTTAAGATAACTAAACCTAGAAAAAACTATGCTTAAAATTCCCTAAAAACTTCATTCCATGACATATTTCAGATACTATATTATTAAATGTTGTTGATTTTGAAAGTAGCATCACAAAACTATCATTTCTTTTCTTTCTTTAGTATTAACTTACTCTTGATTGACTTTTTAAAAAGGAAAAATGGCAAAACTATTATTTTTACAATGGGCTTAGTAAGCTATGCTGTGATCTATGGTATTTTAATAAGTCCTATTTAAAACTTTTAAACTGTTTTTCAATATAAAACATTTTAAATGCACAATACACAAAGGGACAATTTAAAGTCCAGTTGATAAGGTAAATAAAACTTTTCTCTTCCATGTTCTCTGTACCTAATACATCATCGGCAATAAAAAAATATTAGATGGACATTTAAAAATCGTAGTTGGATAATTTTAGTTGGGCATTTTAAATATAAAGAAAATTCTGAAGTCTTATAAGAATGTAGAATCTGGGATATCCAGTTGCAAAAGCAGGCACACATTTGGTGGGAAATAAAAAAAATGGAAAGGATACCCTAAAGCATAGCGTTGGTAATATCTAAAATTAAATAGTTAAGAAATCCAGGGACATAAAGGATCATGCATTTCCAGTGACACACAGCAAAGACAGTAGTAACTAATTATGGAAGGTCACAATAGCAAACTTGGGCCAAAATGCTGGAGTGATTTCTCCCTCAGTTTCAGTGAGATTATAATGCGTGGGGACAGCTCTTATCTTTCAGCTCCCCTTTTTATGTGATTTGGTTTCTTATGTCTGGTACCTAAGAAGTTAATTTGGTTTACGTCTCTTAGATCATGATGAGAACTTTTGCTCATATAGTCATCCAATAAATATTTAATATTTATATCTAAGGTACAAAATTCATATTTAATATTTATTTACATTTATTTAAAATAAATATTTGTTCATTTATTCATTCAATAGAGATTTATTTATTGTGAAATACTAGGTTCTATACATTTTAGTGACAATAAAGAGAGTTCCTACAAAAAGATAGAACATTTGTCAAAAATGGAAACCATTGCAATCCTAGGAGCCGCGAAATGGTAGAAATACTAGAAAAAAGTCACACTGTCTTCACAGATGAGATGGTTTTCTTCTTCTTTTTCCCAAATTGATTCGAAGAGGGTTTCTTTCCATAAACGTACACTGTCCCAACCAGTCACAAATAAGAAACTGTGAATTGGAAAGTGGACTGAATAATTTACATTTTTTTAAGAGCACATATCTTCAGAAATGTGTCAGTCTCACAGAATGATTATAGATGTCAGAGATGTTTAAATCAGCCTCATGCTACTGAACTATAATCTCTAAAGACACTAGTTTTAGAGACTGTTGAGGGGAATTTGTTTCCAGGAATCAAAAGTCATTTCTGGCTTGTATGGTTATCTCACATCTCTGCTGTAAAATGGTCCCCCAAACTATCTTTATACAAGTTCTACCAGTACAACATGTTGACTGTATATGGACTTTTCAGCGGTGTTAAGGTCAGCTGCAGCCGATCCTCTTTTCCTCCTCAGTGTCCTAGGATATATTTTCTCCAAGAATTCAGTCAAGCAACAAGCTTTAACTCCAGGCTTTGGAGGGAAAGGGGGAAGGAAAAGGATCGTAAGAGAACAGCAGATAAGATCAAGCTTTCCTTATTAAATAATATCATGAAAGATGTTTCTAGGTTTGCAATTTGAGAAAAAATTTTGCACTCATCATATTTATCAATACGGGATGAATCATTTACAGGAGTTCTTATACCTTACTCTGGTTCTAGGGTCTTATTTTGGATAATCTTAATTTATTTCCATAATTTTTGAAGTCATGATTTCCACATCTTCAGGTACACTACTAATAATGTGAGTTAATAACTTTTTCCATTTGTTCCCTGTTGTACCTCCGTTTCCAAAAAAAAAAAAAAAATGAATTTTCTGAAAAACAATGATAATATAGTTGCCTAGGATATAGTTTCATTGAATGTATCAATTTTATCTTCTGGGATATATGAGATCCTAGAGTAAAATATTTACTCAAAATGCTGTTTATTAAACTAGAGAATAATATTACCACTAATAATAAAAAGGCCAGAATTCCATAGGAAAGTGAACAAATGATATAAATAAAAATTCAAAAAATAAAACCATTCTGATTTCTATTAAATTTTTGAAAGGATATTCAAGGGTAATTATAGTTATAATTTTTACTCACTAAGTTAGCCACATTAAATAGAAAAATATCACCTACTGCTAAGGAGGCCTGAAAATTGATTCTCTTTTCTGAAGATTGTGCATCATAGCAGCTATTTTGGGATGCAGTTAGGCAATGTCTATTAAAATTTAAAATACATGTATGCTTTGATTTAACATCTTCACTTATGGGGATCTATAACAAAGCCCCACATTTTAAGGATGTATGTACACAAATGCTTAATGTAGCATTATTTGTAATATTTAAAAAACTGGAAACAATGTAAATGCCCTTTATCTTCATGAAATAGTTGTGATGTACACACATCACATATTTATTATACAACCACAAAAAGAATGAGAGCAGCACTAGTTGACAAAGACTTTCCATAATGAATTTTCCAGTAAGAAGAGCAAAAAGCAGAGAAGTCAATATGAAAATTTGTTATTGCTTCTAAAAAGCAAACAGTGACTCTGTGTGTGTGTGTTTGTGTGTGTATGCTTGTGTTTCTGGTTTATATTTGATTTATACTTATAAATCAAATATTTATATTTGATTCTGGTTTATATTTGATATCTGGTTTATACTTGAAGCAAGATCTAAAACAATTACCCTAAGTTGATTACACAGGCTACTTGGTTAATTTAGTGCCTGAAGAGAGAAAGTTAGAAGTAAAAACTGTAATGCTGTTTACAAAGATAAATAAATGTATAGAGAAGGAACAGTATGCATGTTATCTTGTGTGTCTCAAAGTTTGTATTTACATGAATATTTTTAATAAATAAAAATTTTTATTTTATTTTTTTTTAAGATTTTATTTATTTGACAGACAGAGATCACAAGTAGGCAGAGAGGCAGGCAGAGAGAGAGAGGAAAGGAAGCTGGCTCCCTGCTGAGCAGAGAGCCCGATGCAGGGCTAGACCCTGAGACCATGACCTGAGCCGAAGGCAGAGGCTTAACCCACTGAGCCACCCAGGCACCCCAATAAATAAAAATTTTTCAAAAGAGTTTAGGAAAGAAGTGTCATCACAATGTTATCCTTGACTTCATTTTTATTTCCTTCTTTACTAAAAATATGCTTGTTCTGTAATTATGCTGTAAATTGGAGATGTTATGAATTAAAATGATTATTTTTAAATGATAAAGGTGGCAGTTTAAACCCTATTTCTTTAAATTCAGTAATTTACAGGTAGCACAAAACTCACAAAGCAAAATTAATTTTAATATATATGATGCAACTTAAATATATCTGATATTTTTTGTAGCCTTGAGGCTAAAAAAAATGAAACCATGGTAAGGCATCCCTGTTCAGAGGTTTTGAATCACTGCCTTAAATTTCCAGACTCATAACATACTTTTGAGAAACACTGGGTGAAAGGGCACAGCCATAAAAGCTGAATAATGTGGCAGTTTCTAAATTTACAAATATATCATGAGGGTTTATTCACCCAATATTTTTTCTTTCAAATATTTAAAACTTTTGTGAAAAGTAAGAAAATGGGAGATTTTAAGAGAAAACTAAGACACAGGAATCTTAATGGAGAAACTAGGGAACTGTTGACCTCTATTCATTTGTCTGCTTTCTCAGTGGACATGTGTATTTAAATAGCATTCAGCAAATATGCCTACCACTTCATGTTAGGGAACCATCCCTGAACAAGTCTCTTCTTTAAATGTCAGTCACCCTGTGCATTCTGGAATGTGGGAAGCAAATACTTTTGGACCTGTTCTCCTCTGACGAGTTCAATATCTGGGATATGATTTTCCAGTATGAGACTTTTTGAAAAGGCCATAAAGTATCTATCAAAAGGAAAACCTGCTAGATTTAAGAAGTGTGACTATCTCTCTAATCTAAAGCATTAATTTTGTCTGCTGTCCCTTGTAACAGTTCCCTAAATGGCAGAATTAGATGGAAAAGAGACTTGGAATTAGATGGAGAAGAGAAGAGACTTGGAATGGTTGATTTTTATTCCCTTTATTTCTCCAAGAACATTTTCTCTGAAAAGTTGGAGTTGAAGGCGCGGGGGTGGGGTGCTGTTGGCTGAGCAAGAAGGTTTGGAAACTGGGGATTATAAAGGTGATTTTATAATTATGTAAAAGATGAGAATCCAGAGGAAAATGAATGTTACAAATGATAGATCAAGCTATAAATTAGCACATTTAGAAAAAATATCTCACATCTTGGCAGTAGTTTTTCTCTCTGTATTCCTTTTAACTGGTTTTGGGCAGTTACTCTATCTCAGAGACAGGTTTGCTAAGTTCCTCATAGAGATCATTTTTGCTAGGAAATTTTTTTGTCCATTTTTTACACTGGAAAGATGTGGACTGATGTGAACATTATTTCAACTCAAGAGACCCCTAAATCTTCAGATAGTCTTCAAAGTAGTGACCAGGAATAAGGTATGGATAAAAAGATCAACAATTCCAGCTGTGTGTTAATAAAGCCATTTATTCTAAAATACATACACATATATACATGTATATGTTTGTGTATATATACATATGTATATGATTCTCCTGTGCTGTAATCATGCTATGTAACGAATTTTTAATCTCAGTATCATTCATACTACACAAAAAGCAAATTGGTGGTCACAGGTTTACAGAAATTCTGTTCATCTACCTAAACTCATTTACCAGACTACAGTACATCTGCCTAAATATACATGATGGCCTGAGAATGCTTCTTTCCCATGCTTTTCCCAAAATGTTACATTCAAGTAGGGCTAAGGATGAACAGAGACAACCCCCAACACACACACACACACACACACACACACACACACACATATGCAAACACGCACGCACGCATGCACCACCATCACTTTCTGGTTAAAATTATGTATCTGGGGCTAGTGCCATTTTTTTCTCAGACTGTTTAGCAAGAGAAAGTTTTGTTCTTTTGGAAGAAACCAACAGCAGCCCTCACCAGTGAAGAAATAAAATAAGATTTGGCAAAACTCCCACTCATGAGCCATAACCCATTAGTCCACTTAGAGACAATAGAACATTTTTGTCCACAGCCAGATAAACATAAGACTGTTGTAGCTTAACAGATACTAAAAAGAATCCAGTGCCTAGTTGCTAGGACTTCTTTCTTCTGGGGAAACACAGTTTAGAGATGGTGGGTGGTTGAAAAAATGGGCTGAACAGAAACTAGCATGATTAAAGAGATAGAAAAGGTCACGGGCAAAAAGCATTCAGATGAAACATTCTCTGCAGGTGGAAACTGTGAGTTGCTAGTGTCTCTTTCCATCTTGTGAATGTTTTAAAGAACAGGATTAGTGAGAAACAGTTTTGATGTGTTTCTTGCTCCCTCAGGAAAAAGAAGGAAAAGGAGGAGGAGGAGGAGGAGGAGCAGAAGGAGAAGGAAAGAAATGAAAAGTACTGAAACCTTCCCAGTTCATAACTATAGGGATGACAAGTATGTGAAGGGAATAGTGTCTGCTTCCTTTCCACCCAAGCAGAAATAAGTATCTACCATCCTTCCTGTCTTGAGGACAAATAGAGAAAGAGAGGTACAGACAATCAAATCTCCATGGGAAGCTCCATGGAGAACTTTCCTGGTCTAGGAGGACCATGAGATTCCCGCATGAGACAGAAAACAAGGTCCTGTCCCACCCAGATGACAGCAACACTTCTGGACAACAAAGAAAGGATTCCTTAGTATCTCTGGACAAAAAAACTCTTAAGTGCTGTTTAAGGAGAGTCTATACTTACTTCAATTCAATCACAAAGCATATAAAAATTAAATCACATGTGAAGTACATTTTATTTTGAAATATTTTGGTATTATTTAATGTTACATGTTATATGAAATTAGAAACCCTATGGAAATTTAAAATAAGAGGATCTAAATAGTGAAACCACTAAAAATAATCAAGTAGACCTTTTAGTACTGACAATACAAAGTTAAAAAAAAAAAGTCCTTTCATGAGCAGAGTATTTTCAGCATTACATGATAAATAAAATCAGATTTGATTATTTATACAGCAGTTTGTGTCAGTATGGGTCCCTGGAGAATGATTTTTAAATGATGATGGAAAATATTCACCTGTGATGAGATATCTCCATTTCA
This sequence comes from Lontra canadensis, assembly GCF_010015895.1. Classification (NCBI taxonomy): domain Eukaryota; kingdom Metazoa; phylum Chordata; class Mammalia; order Carnivora; family Mustelidae; genus Lontra; species Lontra canadensis. The sequence goes on from NW_022631379.1 coordinate 95,294, forward strand.
TAGATGAGAATGTTCTAGAGAAGTGGTAAGTGACTTTTTGGCAAAGGTTGAATGACAGTATCTTTAGACTGGGTATCTAGATGGTTATGAAATAATAAGAAATATATAAACCTATCTCTGAATCCAATTCCTGTCGCATCTTCTAAAACCCTTGTAAATGGTGACGTTAGGTGACTTTTGTTTTAACATTTAGTTTTTTTACCCCAGTTTCTGACACAGAGGTACTAAGACCTTTGTAATTTTCTGAGTGAGAGGAGTACCCCTAAAATCTCTTGGAATTTTGTAAGTTATAGGAATATCTTTTGTTCTAAGGATGCAAATCTGGGTGAACTCCTGGTTGGCTCCTGGATGGGAGCTAGTTACCTGAAGGACCAAGCTATGATTAGAGGCTTGAAATTTTCAATCACCTACCCCATTACCTACATAGGAGCCGGAAACTGACATAGTAATCAATCATGCCCACATAATGAAGCCGCTATACAAATCCCAACAGTAGTTCAGAGAGCTTCTGTGTTGGTGAACATGACCATGTAACAGAAAGGTGACACAATCCATCACCATAGAGACAGAAGCTCTGGCACTTATGACCTTCCCAGACCTTGCCCTATATATCTCTTCATCTAGGTGTTCATTTCTATCCTTTATCGTATCCTTTATTATACTATAAAATAGGAAACATACATGTTCCCCCTGACTTCTGTGAGCCATGCTAGCAAATTATCAAACTCAAGGAATGGGTTGTGGGAACCTCAATTTATAGTCCGTTTCAGAAGTGAGAGTGATAACCTGTGACTTGTAATTGGCATCTGAAGTGGGGATATCCTTGTGGAACTGAGCCCATAGTCTGTGAGATCTGATGCTAAATACAGGTAGAGAGTGTCAGGACTAAAGTGAATTGTGGAACACCCAACTGGTGTTGCAGAACTGTTTGATGCAGAATTGACAACTGATATCAGGAGAGGGTTTTGTTTTTTTTTTTTAATTTTATTTTAAATCTGGTATAGTTAAGAAACAATATTTTAAATCCAGTATAGTTAAGAAACAATGCATAAAGTTAAGAAACATTATGAAATAGTGATTCAACAACTCTACACATTACTCAATGTTCATCAGGACCACTATACTCTTAATTCTCTTAGCCTATTTCACCCATCCCCCCACCCACCTACCATCTGGTAATTATTAGTTTGTTCTCTGTAGTTAAGAGTCTGTTTTTTGGTGTGTCTCCTCTTTTTTTCCCTCTTTGTTCAATTTTTAAATACAACTTATTGGTAAAATTGTGTGGTATTTGTCTTGCTCTGACTGACTTATTTTGCTTTGCATTATACTCTCTAGATCAATGTTTCATGACTGAGTAATATATATATGTTATTAATTAAATATCAAATATATATTACAATATAACATATCTGTGTAATATATAATATACACAATATAATATATATTTATAATTATATATAATATTATATTTATAATTATACATAATATAATATATATTTATAATATATAATTTAATATTATAATGTATATTTGTGTAATATCTATTATATATAATATATACTTATAATATATAATATAATATGTATTATATAATATAATCATAATATAATATATATTATAATATATAATAATATAATATAATTATAATATATTATAATTATAATATATATTTGTGTAAGATATATATATAATAAATATATATTTATTACACATGAACACTTAGGTTGTTTCCATATATTAGCTATTGTAAATAATGCTACAATAAACATAAGGGTCCATATATCCTTTCAAATTACTGTTTTGATATTGACTGAATACTCAGTAGTGAAATTACTGGGTCATTTGTAGTTCTATTTTTAATTTTTTGAGGAACCTCCATACTGTTTTCCACAGTGACTGTACCCCCCTTCATTCTTACCAACAGTGCATGATGGTTCCTTTTCCTGCACACCCTCATCAACACTTGTTGTTTCTTATGTTTTTATTTTAGCCATTCTAACAGGTGTGAAATGCTATCTCATCATGGTTTTGATGTACATTTCCCTGATGATGAATGATGATGAGCATCTTTCCATTGTTGGTGTCAGAAGAGTGTTGAATATAGTAGTTGTATGAGAGTAAATTAACACAGAAATGTTTTCTTTGTTTGTTTTCCTTACTCAATGGCATTACCAATGTCTCCACATCAGTGAAGGGCAAAAAGTAGACTATTTCCACATTCTTCACTAATTATTATGTCTAATTGCTACAGCATTCATGTGAGACTTGCTCTTAAGTCACTGAACTAACACCCCAACCTGAAGCCTGTGGTGTGAGCAGGTTGTTGATTTTTTGCTCCATCTGGAACAAAGGATTATAGAGGAAAGTAGGTTGACACAGCACACTGGGGTGTCCTGACTAATTGTGAGATACAATATGAGGTGACAAATAATTTGTCACTAATAATATTTAAAATGCCAAATTTGCAAATGCTTTGCTTTTTTCAAATTATTATTTAAATAATTAATAGTGTGTCTCCCACATGCTATTGCCATATTTTATGTATGATGAGATTTTAAAAAAAAAAAAAAGGAAGTTTGAGAATAGCTGGTCCAGAGGAAAATAGTTTGGCTTCTATGCAGAGTTTACGTTGGGTTCTTCCTTTTGTTGTATATTCTTGTGGATAATAAAATGAGCTCCTTTGATCTATTGAAGAGGAGGGTTGTGAGTATAGTTTCTGTGCACCTGGGTACTGTCCAAAGGCTTCCCAGAAAACCCCAGGCAGCTACAGAACTCAGTACATGTCTCTCTGATTGTCCTTCTGATCTAACCGGGAAAGCTAGCAGAGTGAAGTCCTTCAGATAAAAACAAGACCAGGGATGAAATTCTCAGAAACTGGACCCACATACGAAAAACCATGAAAATGTAATTTAACATCATGTACTTAGAGAACTAGATGCGGTGAGTACCTTGAATTATAAGAGAATAAGTGACGATAAGATGATAAGAAAGAAAAAGGGGTTGGCCAGCTGCATAATAATAGGGCAGGTGTTTATTTCTACTCTCACCCATCCTGGAGGGCTATTATGAAGAACAAATGAAAGAACAGACGTAGAGTTACTTGGCAAACTTTAAATGTATTGTGTAAATAGTGATTAACATAGAATACTTTGCACAAGTTAGATTGCTTCAAACCACAGAGAAATATAAAAATACAATCACGTGATAATTTTCTTCAATTCATACTATTGAAACTGTTTGAGAGTTATAAATGAGTTTATTTTTTACATAAGCAAAATATAATACATTTTTACATAAGTAAAATATAATACATTTTAACAACTATATAAAAATATCATCTATTCCTTGGTCACTGCCAATTAGCACATTAGTTTTCAAGTAGGATGCACAAAATTTATCTGGGATACTTTTAAAAATACAAGTTCTGAGTTCATCCCAGACTAGTCAATCTGAATATCTGACATCTGAGCTTTTGTGCCAACTGCTCTACTGTGTCTGATGTAGCCGTCTCTACAATGGTCTGGGGATTGTGTTTGAGAGCCACTGAATGATAACACCATAGTCTAAGATATATTACAGAGCCATTTTGGAGGTTTGCTAGTATTTTTTTCAAAAACATATTTTGATATCCTTAGATCTCTTCCTACTTCTTGTCATTATCAATTACATCTCCTGATTCCTGAAATACTGCTATTACCTTTGACTCTACACTTTTTAATATACAAAATAAATATAATATACATAAATATATGTCATAATTAAATAACAAATAATAAATTTAAAAATGAATATAATAAAAAACTTTTCCTAGCTGTTCAACGTACTAAGCTCTTTTCATCATCATAGCTAATTCACTTTAGAAGTCTTGCATTATATGCAAACTCATAAGATAGTAACAAAAGAGGAAATAAGTAAAACTTTTAGAAAAGAGGAGGTTTGACCTCCAAATTCAATATTACTTAAAGATAATATTGTTGTTTACTTTGAAAAACCAAAAGAATTAGTGGAAGAGCTGTCTATAACCAGGAGGAATATATTTTCTCTAAGATAATCCTGGCCATCAAAATTGGATTTTCATACTATTTTAAAGACATTGATACAGGATATTCTAAAATAAGGGAGATACTGATTAAAATTAAAACTTGGGGCGCCTGGGTAGCTCAGTGGGTTAAAGCCTCTGCCTTCGGCTCAGGTCATGATCCCAGAGTCCTGGGGTTGAGCCCTGCATCGGGCTCTCTGCTCAGCAGGGAGCTTGCTTGCTCCTCTCTCTGCCTGCTTCTCTGCCTACTTGTGATCTCTGTCTGTCAAATAAATAAGTAAAATCTTCAAAAAAATTAAATTAAATTAAAACTTATTATCCGCCAGGTACTATGTCAACCACTTGAGATTTCAGGAAATCAAGTATCAGAGAGGTTAAGCAATTTGCCAAAGGTCACAAAGGTAGTGGTTGGCAAAGCCATGATTGCTAATCCCAACATACATGGTCAACTAAGTTGACAGGGGAACCAGGAACACTCAGTGGGGAAATGATAGTCTCTTAAGAAAATGGCCAAGAAAACTGGATAACTGCATGGAAAAAAATATTTGACTCTTATTTACATCACTTACAAAAATTAATGTGAAATGGATTAAAAACAAACATAAGATCTTATACTATAAAACTTTTAGAAGGAAACATAGAGGGAAGCTCCTTGATCTAGGTCTTGGCCATGATTTTTTTTTTTTAATATGATGCCAAAAGCAGAGCAATAAAAGCAAAAATCAATAAGTGAAACTACATCAAACTTAAAATAACCTTCATAGCAAAACAAACTAGCAACAAAATGAAAATACAATTTATAGAGAAGGAGAAAATATTTGCAAATTATATATTTGATAAGGGGTTAATATCCAAAATATATAGAACTTATACAACTCAGTGAATAAGTAAACAACCAATCCAATTTAAAAAAATGGGCAGAAGCTCTTCTTTTCAAGAAGGCTTAGAGGTGGCCAACAGGTAGATGAAAAGGTGCTCAACATCACTAATCATCGGAGAGACGTAAGTCAAAACCACAGTGAGATATCACCTCACACATGTCAGAATGACTAATATCGAGAAGACAAGAGATAACCAGTATGGGTGAGGATGGGGAGGAAAAGGATCCCTCAAGCATTGTGGTGGGAATGCAAACTGGTGCAGCCACTATGGAAAACAGTGTGGAGATTTCTCAAGAAATTAAAAATAGAACCTCTTTACAATTCAGCAACACCATTTCTTGGTATATAGCCAAAGGAAATGAAAATAGGACACACACAAAAATATATCTGCACTCCTACCTTTATTGCAGCATTGCTGCCAAATATGGAAGCAATCCAAATGTCTGTCAATGGATGAACAGATAAAGAAGATATCATATGTATGTGTGTGTATGCATATATATATATATGAATATTATTCTTCCATGAAAAAGAAGGAGATCCTGCCATTTGTAACAATATGGATGGAGCTTGAGGGCATATGCTAAGTGAGGTAAGTCAGACAAAGAAAAACAAAAACTCTATTGCATTACTTATATGTGAAATCCAAACAGCTGAACTAAGGAAAACAGAGAGTAGAGTGATGGTTGTAGGGGTTAGGGGGTGGAGAAATTGGCGACATGTTGTTTAAGGGTACAAACTTGTGGGATGTGTGGGTAGCTCAGTTGGTTAAGCATCTGCCTTCAGCTCAGGTCATGATCCCAGGGTCCTGGGATGGAGCTCCACATTGGACTCCCTCTGTGTCTACTCCTGTGCTTCTCTCTCTCTCTCTGTCAAATAAATAAAATCTTAAGGGACAAACTTGCAAGGAGTAGATAAATTCTGGGGCTCTAATGCACAACATAGTGAGTACAATCAACAATACCGTATTTTAAACTTCAAAGTTGTTAAGAGACCAGATCTTAATCATTCTCATCAGAAAAAAAGACATGATAATTATAAGACATGCTAGAGCTGTTACGTAACCCTGCGATGGTAATCATCTTACAATATATAAATGTATAAAATCAATGTGATTTACATCTTAAACTTAACAATGTCATATGACAATTATATCTCTTTTTTTTAAAGGTGATTGCTATACTCCCTGTATCATTGTTATGAAAGAAGTTTATTTTTCTCTTCATAGAAATAAGAAAGGAAAAGAGAGACAAAGACAGGCAGCAGATAAGAGTGGTAGAAAAGAGAATTCAGATCATTGGGTGACTGAATTATGTGCAGTGTGATTCCTTCCATAACCATCAAATATCACTTTTGGTAAAGTCCTGTAATTTCACTGAATGTTTGTTGAAATTGATTTTCTTAATCAGTTAATATAAAAGAATTCTCATTAGGGTTTGGATGGGATATAACAGGAGCAGCACCAGGGAAGTGAATCATGAGAACATAAGTCCACAGTAATTCAAAATCATGATGAGGGCTTTGGATTTACACAGCCTGTAGAATTGGGTGTTTCAAGCTAAATTTGCCCCTTCTCCAAAGACCAGGAACTTAGCAGCTGACTGCTAAATTGCATCCAAACAAATCAGAGGAAAATCCCCTTGATTGCTTTGTGATCGGATCTCAAACAATTGATTCAGTTAAATAAGAGGCTATAGCTTCAATTTCCTTTTTGAGTTAAATGTATGATTGCCCTTATTAGAAAATAAAATGTTACAAACTTTTGGACTAACTAAGATCATCAGTATTTAACTGATAATAAAGGTGTAGCTTGGAAAACAATTCAACTCAATTCACCTTCAGAAGATCAGATGCGTGTGTGTAACATTTATGCTGCTGAAATTTGTGGTTGTCGCTGTTACTAAGACAGGTCTCACTCACTGGCTGACACTGAGTTACAGAGCAATGAGGCTTGCAAAGAAAGGCAAATACAAGTTTTATTGGTACAAGGAGAATAACGCTGCAAACTAATGACTTCTGTCCCTTTAAATTATGGCTGGCAGGGGTTTGACAAGGCAAGACGATCTCTTTCCAGCAACCTATCAACATCTTCTCAACTGCCATCAGAATCAGTTTGCACCCTGCCCTTCCTTAGCTGGACCATCTCTCTGGAGACCTTTGGGGGCTGGGTTTTAACTTTGAAATTTTACAAGCTTTGCCATGAATTGGAAACTTATCTTTTTATTGGACTTTTGTTTTTAGGTAAAATTTGTGAGCTTTTCTCAAAGACTAGTGGTGAATATAAATTCCAGACCAACCAGAGACCAAATGTTATAAAGGAAATTTATACTTACTGTAGGTTCTGTACCCATCCTCTGCTCTCCCCCTTCCACGCATCCCATTTGTCACAATGACCTTCTACGGTGACACAGAAGTGCCCACCAGAGTACCCTGATTTCCATTCTCTTTCATTTTCCAGCTTGTTCCCCTAAGTTCCTTAACTTCCTGTGTCATTTGTTATTTATGTCCTTCATCGGGAGTTTGGTTAGGTTATAGCTCTTCTAAACTGTTAAGCCACTTCAGAACAATAGAGGCATGGCTAATGTTGGCAGAATGTCATGTTTTAAAATAAACTGTTGAACTCTGGGCCTCACCCTGATAGGATATTCATATTGAAAAGAAACCTTCCAAGTATTTACCTAAATGAACAAGGAAGTAGGAACTCTGCCTTCATCCATGGGGCAAAATAAAGTCACACTCATATTAATGCTCATAGGATGATACCCACCAGCAGGCCCCCAGCTGCCATCACTGGAGTTTCGGCAGGTCTCCAAATCTGTGTGTCTTGTGTTCTGGGCAGAGTCCCCTATGTCGCTCTCCTGCTCTGACTTTTTTTGTTTGCTGTCCACTTCTCATGAAGCTGTTCAACAGAAGCAAATGCAGGGATGTTTCTACAAGGAGTGACCTGTGAGAACAGTGTTGTGGGCACCACGGGAACTAACCCCAGTGGCCAGGATGCTGCCCTCCCTGGACCTGTGCTTCCTTCCTCAATAGGGCCTGGCCCAGCAACTCTTACAAGCATCTCACTGTTGCCCATGAAAAGAGAGACTTCATCTTCAGATCTTTGGCTCTGAGTCTTTTTTTTTTTTTTTAAGATTTAAGATTTTATTTATTTGACAGACAGAGATCACAAGTAGGCAGAGAGGCAGGCAGAGAGAGGTGGGGAGGCAGGCTCCCTGCTGAGCAGAGAGCCCGATTTGGGGCTCGATTGGCTCTGAGTCTCTTATACACAACTGAAAACACATAAAAAGCAGAGCTCCTCAAAACAAGACAAAACAAACCCCAAGCAACAGTTTTTAGACCCAGAACAATTTCAATCCTCACTTAGAAGAAAATAAAAACACTCTCCAGAGAACAAGATAAAAAGTAGTTCAACATGATACACAGATAACATTTTCCATTATTAGAGCTATTTCTTCTTGGAGCAGAGCATTTCAGAGATGCCCTTCTTCTTGTGATCTTTAAGGTCTACAATAGTCCCCTCTTATCCGTGATTTTGCTGTCTTTGGTTTCACTTACCTGCAATCAGTCACAGATCAAGCAGTTGCTCCTCCTTCTGACACAGCGTCGTTAGGTCAGTAACGGCCTGAGGAACGTTCCTCACAACTCCAGAGTCATTCTCCTTACTTCTGGTCACCCAAGATCTTACTGTCTCATGGCATCACAGGAGGAGGGATGAGTACAATACAATACACTACAATATTTTGAGAGGCAGAGACCACATTCAGTATTACAGTATATTGTTATAATTGTTCTATTTTATTATTAGTTACTGCTGTGAATCTCTTACTATGCCTCATTTACAAATCAAACTTTCTCATAGGTATGTATGTATGTATAGAAAACAGTCTATTCAGAGTTTAGTACTATCTGTGGTTTGAGGCATCCCATGGGGGTCTGGGAATGTATCCCTCAGAGATAAGATGGAATAACTATATATACATAAATGAAGATTTGATCAGAGTGATGCTTTTCCCTCCCTCAAAGGCAATCTTCAAAATTCTATTTAAGCCTTTGCTTCTTGTGGGATAGGACTCTGCATTTTGTTTTATCTTTCATATCAATGTTTCAAAAATCTTAAGGCTATTAAAAGATAAACTGAGATGTACTAAACATTTTAAGATCTTATTTAAATCAAGCAATGCCAAACCAGAAATGGTTAGGAATGCTCCAAAAACAGGAGCTAAGGGGAGACTTTTATAAGGAAAAGGCAGAAATGAAGCAAGGAAATTAATTGATTGGCTACAGCTTAAAGCCTAGTCAGTTGTTTGTGATTGATGGTCCTTGGTGTTTTGATTTCAAACCTTGAGGCATTTACAGGCTTTGGTTCTGGTTTGCTTATGCAGATCATCCAGGCATTAGAGACACATCAGCCTCATGGCCTCCTTGTTTAATCTAACCAGGCCACATTTCAGTCAGAACTCAAGCACAATGAACTGGGAGTGAACTTATTTTGCTTTTGGCGACATCTGTAAGGAGGAAGCAAGTCTACTAGAAATGGGAGACTTAGTCTTGGTGGAACAGTGCAATACATTGTGTTAGGAGGACTCACCTAGTGCTTTTGTGTCTTCCCAACACTATAAAATGCAAATTCCGGACCACAGTTGTTAACGGCCTTAGTTCTTGAGTTTGACCAAGAAATAATTCAGAGCCAAACTCTTAAGCAAGCAAGTGTTGAATAGTGTTCAAAGCAAGGGAACCCTCTCCAGGTGGGAGAGCGGCAGGCCAGGAGGCGGCAACTGCACTGGGATCAGGGATGTCTTTTTTGGTCATGTTTGCGTAGGTTATGGATCATAGCTTGGGTGGACTCTGACTAAGGTTGCTTCCAATCATCTAAGGGATTCCTCCTACCAGTCAAGAGGGAAAGTTTTTGGCCCTCTGTGATCCTTGTTGGACTTGTCATGGCAGCCTCCCTCCATGGAGCCATGGTGTCAAAACAATAAAAGTATTATAATGAGGCTATAAGTTACTGTGGGTCAGTGGTCATAGGAGAGAATACATGGATATCCCCCTCGGGTCTTTCCCAGCTGTTTGGAATTTGGTTTCTAAACCCTGCCCCCTCCCTTTTTTTTTAATCAGTCAAAAGGCATTTGTTCCCTGCTCAGCTCTAACTGTGGCCTACTCTATCACAGTTTGCTGATGAGTTCTGAGGGAGGAGTCAGCTTTAGGAATGTGAAAACGAAGGTATTTAGAGAATGTGCCATCCTTTCAGCTTTCACATCCAAGACAACTTTAACCCCGCCCCCCCAACTTGCTTCCGGGCTTGCAGCTGCTTCCAGCTTCTACCCTGCTATTGCGTGGGATGCCGCAGCCCTAAAGCCTCTTTACTACTCTGTGGAGCCAGGAAAATAAGGGCAGTAATTAGCTTATGGAACTGGCACCAGTCATTCCTCTTTTTGGCCTGGCTCTCCAGTTCCCACAGCGAGTGGTTAAGTTAATGAACTCAACTCCATGTTCTTGCTTAAGGAGAAATTGCTCATCTTCTGTTAAAACAGAGGCTCCTAGAGTATGAACTTCCGCGCATGTGTGTGTTAAGTCCCAAAGATTCAGCTAAGATATCTAGCTAAACAGGCTTAAAAATAATAACTCTTTTGCCATGTTCTTTCTCTTTGGCCTTAAAATAGTTAGGCTATCATGCACTTTCAGGTTAATACATTAAAGTATTATGTTCTGAGAAAAGGTTTTACTTTCTTTATGCTTCTCCTTGTCAATGCTTTTCATGCCGCTCAGATGCATAGGCAGGAGACTGTGAGGATTGTTCCAGGCAAGCAAGGAACAGGAAGAACCTAATGCTTTACAGCCTGTGAGACATTTAGCTGTCAAACGACAGAGCATTCAATAGAATTAAGTAGGACTAAGTGCCCTCTTCTTTATTTTACTTTAATGATTTAAGGAACAGAAAGAACAAGGTAAAAGACAGAAGGGCAAATCTACAGTCATCAACCAAAAGTAAAGGGGTTAGTCTATTGTTAGTCTATTTCCAAGTGCTTAAAATGCTTCTTTTAAATTAATGTATTTTTTTAATCCTTTCCTGGGCCATATCTAATGTTAAAATCAGTGTTTAAATCAGTTCACATAAACCCAGTATAAATTAGGTAATAATTAATGAAAAAAGGAGTATCGGCTTTTTTTTTTCTTTTTACCAAATCAGGAACTGTATTTTTATGTAACTCGTCCAAATATTAGTCATGTTTGTTTGTCTTATGGATGTAGAGCAGAGAGAAAATCCATTTTGTCTTTTTTCTTTACTTCTGGTGACAAGTGAGTTTCAGTTCTAATTTTCTCTATGAACAACTTATAGTTACCATTAAATGTTTTCCAAATGCATTTTTTAAAAAAAAAATCATAGTTTAAGAATACTAACTTTACTAGAGATTTCAATATTCAATCTTTGATGAGATTAAGGTTAAACCGGTGGAAAAAACATTTTGAGATTTTCAAACCAGCAATATGAGAACAAAAAAAGTCTTAGAAAATAATATAAAAATAAAGGTTTATTGTTTATTATATATATGTATATATTGTATATATATGTGTATGTGTATATATATATGTATTTGTGTGCATACATATATATGTATATGATATGGTTTCTTATGCAGCTCTGTGTGTGTATGTGTGTATTGTGAGTGTACAAATTCAGGTCTGATAATACAGATTAATTTAAGACCCAGCACTTACCTTGCTTACAGTAGAATGTTGAATGCCAAAAGTAAAATGTGTAGTACGTATTAGAAATTGAAAATCATCACTTTGTAGACATCATAGTAGTAATTAGTTCAGACAATAATCATCAATGAATATGAATTTGAGGGTAATATTTTGATGAGAAGTAGGATATTCGCATGGTTGTAAAATATCTATGCATGAATCACTTAGCAGTTGCATGAGAAAATATAATAACTATATAGTGGAGAAAATTGGCTAACATCTTGGCAGAATGCTCAAAATTAATATCACCACTGGAGGACAGATAAATATCATGTGACTCCAGATGTGATATGGCTAGCAGTTCATAACCTGAATCTAATTATCAGAAAACACTGGACATATGCAAAAGGAATATCTTTTTTAAAAAAGCCAATGTTATAACAAAGTATCCTGTGGGTGTATTCTAGATTATTCTAGATTGAAGTAGAATAAAGAGACATAAAAACTGAATATAAATATAAAAATACACGTATAATATCTGATCTTAGACTAGATTCTGTGTTAAAGGGATAAAACATTATAAAGAACATATGCATGTTATTTGAAAAAAATTAGAATACAGGGCACCTGGGTGGTTCATTTGGCTAAGTGGCTGCCTTCGTCTCAGGTCACAATCCCAGAGTCCCAGGATGGAGTCTGACTACCTGCTCAGCAGGGAGTCTGCTTCTCCCTCTGACCCTCTCCCCTCTCATGCTCTCTCTCACTCTCTTGGCTCTCATATGAATCAATAAAATCTTAAAAAAAAAATAAAAGAAAAAATTAGAATGCAGATGATAGGTTAGGCTAAAAGATTATATTAATGCTAAATTTCCCCAAATTGATAACTGTCCTGTGGTTTTGTAAGGGATTATCTTGTTTCTTATGAAATACACATGATGGATTTAGAGAGGAAGAAAAAAAATGGAAAACACAAATAGATAAAAATATTAAAAATAGGCAAATGTAGGCAAAGGATATATGTGTATTCTTATTTTTTAACTTTTCAATAAATTTAAGATCAAATTTTCAAATAACATGTTACTTCTGTTTAAAAAGCAACATATGTTGGGACAGACCCCCTCCCACACACACACATTTAGATCTATATTTATTTTACTATTTTTCCTCAATACAGAATCAGCATTATACAGATTATAGTCACTGCAGAAATGCCTCTTTCATCTTAGGTTAGACAGATCTCACCAGGAGATAACACATCCTAAGGGCATGAAAACCTTGAAGGAATACAGTCTTAGCAAGTAGAAGTGTATAGGATTCTGAGAACATCATAGTGTCTGAGACTAAAATCTAATGGGCGGGTAGGTACTATTAACAAAAACAAATCAGCCATTCCCTGAAAACTGTCTGGGACACTGGGTCTCTAGTGATCCTTCTTCAGGACCACTCTGACAGGGCAGAACAGGGAAGAATTGTGATGCTCTTCCCCACCACCTCCAAACACAAGGAATACTTATTTCACTGCTTAAGCAGCTAAGGTCATGGATGAATCAGGCAATAGTAAATGCCATAGGAAAAGAATGGTGGTGTCTGATGCCCAACAGAGGTTGGAAGGGGAGGAAAAAATACATCAGGTATCATGTGATCAGTCACATGACAGCTGACCATGCTTAATTGAAATAATCACCAAGACTCCTATATTATGATCTCAGAGGAATAAAATCCAGTAGTTGGCATTATTGCAGCCCCATTTAATACCCACAAGCTGATGACTTCTTGGGAAGCTTAATATGTACAATTATATGAGAAGCCTACATGCACACCCCTTTCAATAGAAAAGGCAAATGGGCACTCCAATGACCACAATCAAGAAGCACGTCCAAAATACTTACATAAAATAAAATCAGATTCTTTTTTTTTTTTTAAGATTTTATTTATTTATTTGACATCGATCACAAGTAGGCAGAGAGGCAGGCAGAGAGAGAGAAGAAGGGAAGCAGGCTCCCCGCTGAGCAGAGAGCCCAATGCGGGGCTCGATCCCAGGACCCTGAGATCATGACCCAAGCCGAAGGCAGAGGCTTTAACCCACTGAGCCACTCAGGCGCCCCCAAATCAGATTCTTTAAGACGTTTTTTACATTCATAACTACAAAGGCCTCAAGCAGAACAGAAAATCAATGTAAAACTGAGAGAAGAATGCAAGTCTCCTGTTTTTGCAATCAAATATTCTGCCTGGAGAACACTGCTTTATGGAACATTAATTAAAAAAACAATGAAAACTATTCATCACACAGACACCGTTCCTGTACCCCTCCTTTATCAATGAAACCATGTTAAACATTGAACAGGGCACTGTTTTCTCTGTCTGTGAGCACACAAATACCCACTGAGAGGAAAGAAGATCTTGGTAGATTTTAATTACATCCCTATAACAGAGCTTTTAGAAAGGTCTTTCTTAGACTAGGGCTGTTTGGGGAATGAAAAAGGGAAGATTGGAGAGAGGAAGATGCTATCAGGATGCGGGGTTAGAAAAATATCGAAAGGAGAGTTCATCTAAAGGGAAGATAGAGAAGATAAGAAAAAAGGAAACGTAGAAGCCAAGGTCATAAAGAAAGGAGTTTACTATGCTTCAGCTTTCTTTGAATTGATGTTTAAGTGATATTCTATCTAGACTGTCCATTGCAAACAAATAAATAAAGAGATTAAAAAAAAACTCAAAGTTTTGACAAGAAAGTGCTTTTCGATGTTTTG